>NW_009596132.1:47859-62496 GCF_000690535.1 Cariama cristata | reverse complement strand
CAGTCTCTTCTCCCAAGTAACAAGTGATGGGGCAAGAGGAAATGGCCTGAAGTTGTGCCAGGGGAGGTTTAGTTTTGATATTGGGAAGAATTTCTTCACCAAAAGGGTTGTCAGGCACTGGACCAGGCTGCCCAGGGACGTGGTGGAGTCCCCATACCTGGAGGTATTTAAAAGACGTGTAACTGTGGTGCTTAGAGACATGGTTTAGTGGTGGACTTGGCAGTGCTAGGTTAATAGTTGGACTTGATGATCTTAAAGGTTACTTCCAACATAAACGATTCTATGATTTCAAAGAAACCCAAGTCCCACTCATAGCCAGTGCAGTTCATGTGGTTATGACATTTTGCTGTTTTGAAAATTTAGTTGGAATCTTTCTGAAGTGACAGGCATTGGCATCTTCAGTGTTTGATTTCCCAGTCCCTCAGGTCCTTTTACAAATACAATCGAAATGGAGTATTGCTTGAAAGTGGGAGCTTTTTTAATGGGCTATATTTGTTCAGAGAACATATATAAGCTAACATGAAAGTACGTGTGCATTGAAGAAAAAGAGCTTTGTATGAAGTTTTCCATTCATGTAGCTGTGTTGTGGCATTCTTTCATAATAAATGGAGCTATGTAGTTTTTTCCACACAGTAGAAAAATAATTGGATATCAAACAGACATGCCAGAGCCTTGTTTACCCAGATATTGTTCCTTTATGGTACAGCACCTCCTCTAATTCTGTAGGTCTGTTCTGGCCATCCGGGTCACCAGCAGCCACTTTAAAGTGTACAGGTACGGTGTGCCCAGAGGGAAAACTTTGACTGGTAAAAAGAACACATTGTAATTAACCATAGCATGGATCTCAATCTGGGTTGATGTTTTTTAATACTTAAATTACATTTAACCACTTCAGTAGAGATGAGCAGAAAGCATGAGAAGTAGAAAGAAGCAAAATAACGATGTGATTAATATTCACGCTATAAAGAATTCACTTTTCCTATCTGTCAGAGATCCCTGTATGTTCCATACCTATCTGTCTGTAAATCAGCAACAGACTGACAATTTGTAAAAAAATAATAATTTATTCAGAGAACTGCACCTCTCTTCATGTTTTAGCTTCTTGTCTATTATCTTGCATTTACAAATGTGATTAATTGTCCATAACTCTTTCCTGACTTTTTTGTGCAAGTGTATTTTCAACCTTGGTCCAAAAGTGTTTGTGCAAGATTGTCCTATCAAGTGTAGTAGATCTTGACTGTTAAGTGCACCTCTAATTTCTGCTAAAAGCAGTGGGATTTACGGCAATGAGCTTTAAAGATGGTTCTCCTGCTAGGCCTGGGTAGCTCGCTTAATCTCTACAAACTATATGGCTTTTGCTAGAGTAATTTCTTTGATCACTACACAAATCTTTTTGATTAAACAAATGTGTTCTCAGCCCAGAAGTCCTTTATTGTGAACATTTATACTGTTGTCCCCCTGACCCAAGCAGTTAGCATTTGGGGCCTGGCCAGGTTGTTTCCATTAAGAGGAGAAATTGATGACAGGAATCAGACAGTTTTTTTGGTGCTGTCCTGCTTATTTACAATGAATATCCACAAAGTTATGCTTTCCTGAACCTGGCAGAAACCACGAGAAGCAGCTTTTGAACATAGTTTGAAAATCCAGTACCTCAAGTGCCTTTAACTTTGGCCCTTTCTCAGGGCCACCCATGCAAAAGTGTTTCATATGTTCACCATTGGCTTTTGTCCTTGTCACCATTGGGTTGGCTCCTCTGTCACCAAGACGTCTTGTCATCGCAAACACTGTCCTGCTCGTTTTGGGGCTGGACCCTCAGCCTACACACATCAGTCATGCTGAGGTTCACTCTTGTCTTGACCATCAGCTATTGCTGCCACCAGGTACCTTTTTCCATAAAGGAATGTCATTTCCTCCCCTGTAGGTGAAAGAACAGTATCTAGCTAATGCCGTAGTAAACGGCAGCTGCTGATACCCCGGAAGGACATAAATTCACTGGCATTCACACAAAGTTACTGCATGCACAAAAATTGATGGCAAAAGAAAACAAAAGCTGTGAATTAAGACCGATGTTTTTTGTTTCGGTTAGAATTTGCAGGTAAAGGCGATTGCGATTATTTTTAGGTGAAAAATGCTATTTATACAATGTCAAAATGTTACACTTTTTTTAAAAAAAAAACCCACTGTTTTAGAAAACAAACTCTTTCCATGGCTAGGATCTAGTAGGATTATTTTAGTTTGGGTTGGTTCAGCCCAGGTAAAAGTGTTTTATTCTCTTGAGCTGCCTCAGAAGATTTAGCTTGCTCTGTTTAGCAAATTGTTATACTGCGTTCCCACTTTGTGCATTGGTCCATGAGACGGCAGTTTGAGATGCTATCACCCCTGATGATCTAGAGGTCTCCAAAGCATGGTTTCCTTCTTTCACAAGACAAAATGGATTTCTTTCCAAGTATGCTCTGTTTCAAGGTGGAAATCATCTGACTCTGGTGCATCATAAAAGATGATAAAACAATCCAACTTGTGAAAGGGAACATGAGCATCACTCTCCTGAGATATAATGCCTGTGCAGTGAGGTGTTATAATGAAAAAGTCCTACGGTTGTATTAAACTAATTCCAAACAAAGCATGTGAGATCGTATCAGTAATCAACAGTGATACTCTTCAACTGAATTTCAGTCAAAATATTTTATTCCAGATGACAATGTCAAAAGAAAGGTTTGATTTTTGTATAAAAATGTTCTTAATTCAAAGTTTTTGTCATTGTGCAGCACAAAAACATACTGACATGCCTGTTTTTCCTTCAAGATGAATTACGAATTTTGTTCACATCTGATTTAAATCCCTTATTTGCAGATATAGGCCCCTTGACCATCTATATTGTAACTTATTTTTATATTAAGTGTTGACATAAAGTGTCAGTAAAATACAGGTTTCAGATGAATCTATGGGTTGTCACCCCGTTTTTTTCTTAGTCTGTGAGTTCTCAAATTGGAAGCCGTCTTTCAGGAAGCGTCTATGGACTAGTTTCTCTTTAAGACTTCTGGATATTACAATTTTATAACTTACTTTATCATGCATTCTGTCTCTCTTTCTCTTTCATGTGGCTCTCCACTCCTCTGGCTTTCAACTTCTTTCAGTTTTGAAGCCCTAAGATTATTTTCTGTAGAAGTGTAAACCTCTGTAACCATATTCTAGCCTGTTGACAAAAGCCTTTTATTTCTCAGTTACCCTCTGCAGATCCCTTAGAAATTTTCCATGGGCTGCCAGACTGAAAACCCACAGATCTGCTGTCAGACCCACATCCATTGGACTGTCCTTTTCTCTTTCTCTATTGCATACACGTACTTTTACTATTAGTATATATTCTTGACAAATGCAAAGTTCGTCTCTGGCCAAGGGATTCCAAAAGAAAAGCCTTTGCCACGATTACCCTTTTCAGCTTTTATTGACTTTGAGTCTTGAGAGATTTCCTGCTAAAGACTACTGAGGTCTTGTGATAGTTAGGAAAAGGAGAAAAAAAAAGCTTTTTTTTTAATCAAAAGAAAAAGCACACTTGAAACAGTCAAACGTCAAAGTTTCCAAGGCAATCTGAGCACCAGGAGATTAGACATTGCTCAGAACCGATAGGCTCAGTTTTCAATTCTATTTTACACTATTTTCTTCAGTCCGAACACTCTTCCAGTACCACAATTGTTTTCTACATCACTGCAAGGTCTTTTATACTTTCCTCGATATTAACAGGGATTCTCAAACCCTGTGTCTTACTGTGAGGACTCTGCCTAGACATCTGTTTGAATCAAGAACCACACTGAAGAAATATTGACCTCTCTTTTGTGTTCATGGCAGGTATCTCGGCAGTAGAACTTCAAAGTGCTTGCGAGACGTCTAATGGTGCACATGGTGCTATATATTATAGAAATAACCAGAAATCAGACAAGAGAGATTGAAAGTATATAGTTAGGAATGGTACGTTTGTGTATTTGTTGTAAAAAGTTATATGAGGTATGACTGTGCCCCTGTGTCTCCTTTGCCTTGATTTTTTAATGTGCGAACAGCAAAAGACCCAAAAGACCACAAATAACCTGCCTTTTGCGCACCTGTTTTATGGAGAATCCTTTGAAATGATGCAGTATATGGTGTGCAGGCTGCTTTTGTGAGGTTGTAAGGACTTCTGTTATCTCCTTTGGGTCTCTCCTCACAGAAGGGTACTGCCATACTGGCTGACAAGGAAAGCGCTTGAAACAAACTCCATATACCTGCTCCATCTATTTTAGTATAGCGGAGGGGATACTCCTAGCTGCAATTCCAGGCTCTGTCTGAACCCTCTGTATCCCTTATTCAGTCTATTGATGTCCTCCATAGCATGAGCTTCTTGGTGATCTCAATGCTCTTTCTTCTGAATATATGAAAGTTACTAACTCTGAACTGGCTTCCCAAACAATAACAAGAAGCTTCAAAGCAACGGGTGCAATTCATTGTAGCCACTGGGAGAAGGCAAACTGGTCCAAAGAGGGCTTTAAAAAGGTCTGCAGCTCCCCAGATGCAGAGAGTATCTCAGAAAGCACTGCATGAGTTCTGATGATTATTCACCTTACCCAAGTTTAGAGGGGCAATTCGAGACAAGATGGTGTTTGGAGCTTTCTAACGAGCAGGAGGAATCATGGGTCAGACGTATATGATTACAGGGGCTGTGACTCCTTGACACAGCTCTTTGAATCAGGGATGTTGCATGGAGTAGTCCTCAGACCCCATGGACAGTGGCTACAAGGCAAATTCTGATCAAGGAGAGTACAGGCTCTGTCTTTGCATTGGCTCAGGAATCTTCAATTTTGCAAAATGGAAATATGAAAAATTGAATGGGAAGAAATCCAGTTTTGAAGCTCTCAGAAGGGAATTGCAAAAGAACTGATCTGTTTTTAAAAGCCTTAAATCCCCTGAAGCTTCTGATTAATTTATTGAAAAAGCATTCATAAAAGATGTAACCAAACCCAAATCTGTTGCTTCAGTAAAGAACGTATTCAGGATGAAAAGCCCAGGGCTCTGCCCTGGCAGCACAGAGAGAGCATTTCAGCTGTCATCCAAGTAGGCACCTGTCACTCCCATCACAGCAGGAACAGCATGATTTCTGGCCTAATTTCTAGAATATCAGTGATATTGAATGGAGATCTGGGTGCTCAGACACTATGCAAACCAGGACCCAAAACTACAAACGCTGCTTCTTTTTCTTTTTCTCTGCCCCTATGAAAGCCTCAAGGAATATGAAGTCATCCTTAAGTCTATTTCTGTTCCCCGGGCTTTTCTTTCCACAGTGATGGGCTGATCCTCACAGATTTGCATGATGATCTGACCCACTTTGAACAAAGTTATATGCTGATCAGTGAAAACCAGAATACTCTTTCCTGGCTTTTGGATTGTTATTCAGAAGGAAAGGAGACCCACGCTATGTTCACTGCTGCATCACAACACTTCTGAGTAGCCAAGCTGTAGTAAAGCAAACACATGGAGAAACAGGAGTCTGCCTTATGGTACAAAAACTTTCTCTAAGTATTCAGCTTACTACCATCCAGAACATTGTTGTGGCAAGAGCTGTGGGATGTGAGTTCTATGTATGAAAATGAAGTTTGCTCTTTAGTTGTAATCATGGTTTAACTGGGTGTCAGGGCGTTCAAACCCAATGTACTTAAGACATTAATTCCTTGGGGGGTCCAGCAGCTCCTCCTGGCTTGTCACCTTCAGGGACGAGACAGTGGACTGATTAGAGATAATGGATCATTTGAGGTAACAGCTTCAAACTTGGTGATTGACTGAAGCTTCACAGTTAGGTATTTGGCTGTCATGGGAGCTCTCCAGGACAATTCTAGACCTTCCCCAGCTCAGGTCCTGAGGTGTCTAGTCCGCTTTGTATACTTAAATGTGTTGATTGACATCCTGAGTGGAGTGTCCCAAAGACTTCCCTAGATATTCCTGCTTTAGGAGTGATTAAATTTTACATAGATAAAACATTTATAAACACTCAATAGCAACCATTCCTGCAGAAATTGTCACAGAGGACAGTCTTTCGTATGTAGTCAAGATGGATTCTGGATGTGCTAGGCTGGTCACACAGGATGGGGGCAGCTGAGTTAATAAGAACTGATTGGAACAGAGGTTTGTGGTACTCGCTCAGTCCAGCTGAAGATGCTGCTGCAGATACCAGGTAACCTTACAACAAAGACTGCTGTCACCACTGGTCAAAAACCTGCTGTTGCGTTGGGAGACTTTATTTCCTATGAAAGCATTGCCCTGTGCCAAGATCCCCCCAAATTATCGTTTTCTTTTAAAAAACACTCTGTACTGATTGCCTGTGTGACACTTTACTCCTTGCACTGTGGCGTGTGGAAGGGAAGGGATCCCAGCATGAGCCTGTAAGCAGAGGGAAGAGGCTTCTTTGAAGGCAAGACCTGCACAGCCAAGTCACCGACCACCACTGCAGCCTGCGGGATCTCCCTCTTATAAGCGGTCTGCTCAGTGGTCCTGTACGTCATGGGCACCTTTTCTCCTTAGTGACTTCTTTCAACGCTTTGGTTACACATAGGAACTGACCCAAGTCTGAGAACCTAAAACTGCACCAGGTAAATTGTTGAGACAAAGCAATTTCCCTGCTGGGAATCAGTGCCAGGAAATCAGTTTGCTTCAGCGCCGAGCTTAGGGCTTGGGGCAGCAGCGATGTCCATGGAGGTGATCGTCTGTTGGACACCCCTCTCCTCCCCTGTCGCGCCACCATGATGCCATGGTTGGCATCAGGCTGTACCACTGGAAGGGACTCAGACTCCTTCTTCTCATGGTAGTCAGTAAATTCACTCTGGATATCTAAATAACAGAGTTAGAGAAAAATGGTTTTTACTTTCCATATAAAACAGAGTTGAAATATTCATGGGAAGCTTTAGGCATCTCATAATAAGTATAACTGAATACTAAGAACCTGAATACGTGGATGATTTGGGAGTTTTGATTTTTTTACTCCCACATAAAAGTCAAGATTTTCTTATTAGGGAAAGCAGATGCATTCCACAAAATTGTTCATTTAATCAAAGCCCTAGTTTCCTACTGGAAAAGAATATGTTTTGATGGGAATATCTTTGCCATCTCTTCTAAGTAGGCCTTTGGGGGTTTAGTGTTAGGTGAGCAAATGAAATAGTAACAAGAAAAAAAGGTAAGGTTTTTATCCTTCATATTCCCACTCTCTCAAATTCCAGTTCAATTTAATCAAAAGTCATTCCACCTTTCTTGTTACCCTGATGATGAAAGGAACAGCTGTATCAAGAAATCACACAATACGATTAGCAGTATTGCTGTGAACTACCAGACCTGGTTCAGGTAACCCCTGCCACCAGTTACAGCATTGTTCTGCACTAAAAATCTCTTTCTAGTGACCTAGTCCAAACTTGCTGCTTACACTGTTGAGTCTTGCTGTGATGTACAGATCTTTGTGCATACTTAGAATTCTATTTTGGGATTTAATATCTATTTTCTCTATCAATTCTGTAAAGATTAAACTAAGATTTAATTGGCAAGAAGCATTTTATCCTATCCTAAATTTGATTTAACTGAAAGCGAATAGGGCTCAGTAAATGTTTTTTTCCCTGGACAGTGCTTAATATAGATTTAAAAGCAATATTCATAAATTACTAGGCTCTTTTAGGTTTCATGCAGATGGTTTTGTGTTATGTTTATGTCACTGCTCTTGTGGATGTATTAATTGCAGGGACTACACAGCATCTAATCTTGAACCAATACGCGTCATCAATCTGCAGTTCAGCAGACCCAGTGCAAAGGTTGAAAGCCTTCCTTTTGATTGCTCTTATTTTAAAGCAAAAGTAGAGGTACTGCATACAATGTATATAAAAAGGAGAAGATCAGCTCCATCTGGAAGGTCCAGTCCTTCAAGAATTTGCCTCACCTTGCCTCCCAAGGGCTTTCTGTGTCAAAGGCTCCCACATTTCCTGACATTCTGAGATCTTTGGAGAAACAGATACTTAATTGTTGCCTTTATGGAACCTAGTCATAAAAATAATAATAGAAGCACGGTTTTGGGACAACTGTAATGTGCCAAACATTTGGCAAATCTTTTAGAAAGCTGTCTCTATTTCTGCCTTAAATAAGCCAGCACTCCTTAGTGACAGCAGAAAACCCCAGCAAAGATGACAGTAAATAAAATTTAGTTTGAGATTGTCCCAAACTAGTTTGACTTGCTAAAGGTACCTCATTACTTTTGAGACAACCCTATGTAGGTTACAGCTTCTGTAAATGAAGAATATTATGAAGGATTACCAGGACCAGACCAAATATTTCTATCAGTAAAGCAAATGGATGTATTATGGCCAGTCCCACAAGCCCTAATATAGCAAAACCCATAAATATGTGCATACGTTTAAATCCAAGTATATTTTTGCAATTGTCATTGGGTACAGAGTAGAATAATTCATAGAATCATCATAGAATCACAGAACGGTTTGGGTTACAAGGGACCTTCAAGCCCACCCAGTTCCAGCCTCCCTGCCATGGGCAGGGACCCCTTCCACCAGACCAGGTTGCTCAAAGCCCCATCCAGCCTGGCCTTGAACACTTCCAGGGATGGGGCATCCACAGCTTCTCTGGGCAACCTCTGCCAGGGCCTCACCACCCTCACAGGGAAGAATTTCATCCTTATGTCTAATCTAAATCTTCCCTCTTCCAGTTTAAAGCCATTGCCCCTTCTCCTATCACTCCATACCCTTGTAAAAAGTCCCTCCCAAGTTTTCCTGTTGGCCCCTTTAGGTACTGGAAGGCTGCTCTAAGGTCTCCCTGGAGCCTTCTCTTCTCCAGGCTGAACAACCCCAACTCTCTCAGCCTGTCCTCACAGGAGAGGTGCTCCAGCCCTCAGATCATCCTCGTGACCTCCTCTGGACTCGCTCCAACAGGTCCATGTGCTTCTTGTGCTGAGGACCCCAGAGCTGAAGGCAGTACTGCAGGGGGGTCTCACCAGAGCAGAGCAGAGGGGCAGAATCCCCTCCCTTGACCTGCTGGTCACGCTGCTTTGGATGCAGCCCAGGACACAGTTAGCTTTCTGGACTGCCAGCGCACATTGCTGGGTCATGTTGAGCTTCTCGTCAGCCAACACCCCGGAGTCCTTCTCCTCAGGGCTGCTCTCAATCCATTCTCCACCCAGCCTGCATTTGTGCTTGGGATTACCCTGACCCATGTGCAGGACCTTGCACTTGGCCTTGTTGAACTTTATGAGGTTTGCACGGACCCACCTCTCAAACCTGTCAAGGTCCCTCTGAATGGCATCCCTTCCCTCCAGTGTGTCAACCACATCACACAATTTGGTGTTGTTGGCATAATTGAAAGATTATTTGCAAATAAAACGTGCTTTGGCAAATTAAAGTTGGAAATACGTAAGCAAGCTACTAAATTTCTTTTTTGGCTCACACTACAGGGGTTCAGTATCCCTGAACACATCCTTTTAGGCTACTGCGTATCTGCCGCATACATTGGATAATAAGGATGGTTAAGAAAGATCTCCCTTTTATATTTGCATTTCTCCTGCACTGTAAACTGCGCAGTCAGTGCTGTTTATGAGAAATGGACTCGTGGAAGCTGTGATACCATCCTGAGTGAACACAAATGCTTGGAGCCTGACAGTGAAACAGGGAAGAGAGGCACAAGTAACCTGTTTGTTCCTTTCTTTTTCTGCTAAGTACAATCTTAACCTTTACCAGCTCTAAATCTTACTGGGTGTTCATTTTGCACCTAAATTTGGCAGGTCTTTAAGGTGCCAAGAGCTAAATATGTTGAAACGGCACTTCCTTTTCTGGCTGTGTTTTTGAGCTAAAGTACTGTGGCTACCATGCTTCACGCTGGAGTCAGGGCTGCTGGCATGTGTGAGTGGGATATGAGCCCACCCACCAGATTAGATCTCTCGGATTACTTTACACAAAAAGACACCAAGATTTTGAATCCCAAATGGCCCTAAGCAAAAGACATGCTTGAACCTGAGCTGGCATACGGGAGTACAAGACATGCAGCATCCCAGCTTTTAGCACTTGACTATAGGAGGGCAAGGCAGGGCTGGAGGATTGCTCGGCTGAACTAACACATCGACAGCCCAACTGTTTCTTGGGCTCTTGCTCCACTTGCCCAGAAATGAATAGTTTTCAATATTTTTGCAAGAAGGTGGTATTTAGCCCTGTGTTTGGCCTCCTCTGGCAATGTTTCCTGGACAAGCTGTGGTTACTGTCAAACATCAGTGACAACAGTTTCTTGTCATCGATATACAGGTAATGTCTTATATGGTCAGGATGTCACAGCTGTGCACATCCTTTATGTTTTATATTTAAACATATCAGAATTAACCCCTTCTCCATGAAAGGTCCCTTAAAAGAATCACTAAGATTAGAAGTGAAAATGACTAAGCAATGTTTTTGATAGGCATTAATTCATATGAATGGCATCAATAAATAACACGGCAAAAGTAAATGTGGTAACAATAAATTGCTTTTTATTGTATTTTGTGCAAACAGTAAGTACTCATTTGGTCTCAACACTACTGCTGTGACATAGGCAAATATTTATAGCCTCATTTATAATGTGCAGTATATAGTGCAGAGAGGATATGTTCTTTACCAAGGGCAAGGGATCAGTAGGGAAGGAGGAAGTTGCATATAGGGCCAGATATCCTGACACCCATACGTGAGCACTTGTGACTTCTCTATGATTTAGTCTGTGCCTCTGTTAGGTGATTTAAGAATGAGATTTTCAAGCCTCTTTAAGGCATTGGTTGTAGTTAGAGCTATGCCTCCCAGTTCCTTTTGTCCACTTAGGAAACCTAAGTCATTTTATTTTTATTGGCATTGCAGTATTACCAGTTATAGACAGTGGGTAAATGTGTCAGAAAAAACCCAACAAACAGTCCCAAAACAAACCACCAAACAAAAAACCAAACAGAAAACAAAAGACAATTCCTCCTTCCAGCAGCGGCACAGAGCTAATCCCTGCAGTGTGCATTTGTCCTGGCCAGCTTTTAATAGCCAAAACAGTGAGGGCTTCCACATCTTTTAAAACTGTTTCACAACCTGTGCTGATTTCTAATGAGACTGAATTAGCACCTTCTTTATTTTCTAGGGGCTGCACCTTAGCATAAGGGTTGTTGGAGAGTAGGTGAGAAGGAAATCACATAGCTGTGTGCGGAGAGAGGAGCAGCCTTTGGAACCGCGCATGCCTGGCTGGAGTTCACAGAGCATAAGCCAATTTTTGCGCCCACAGAGCAGTTCATTTCTTGGCAGCTGAATCAGAATAAAGCTCCAAGGCTACAACGGCCCACAGCCTGCTGTGACTCGGTGACCACAGAACCTAATTTGTGCTGGATAAAGCCCTAAAGAGATTAACTGACTCATAACATATGCTACTTTACCTTCTACAAATGAACCTCAGATACAGTGCCATGTTTCTGATCCTTCTCTAAATTTTGCAAATACTCCACCACTTAGTCACAGGGGGACCTGAAGAAGAAAAAAACCCACTCCCTCTAGTTTATCATTCATACATTTTTTGCAAGCACTTCAAAAGACTATATGCTTTTTCTGCCAGGAATGTGACATTTCACATTAAGGAATCCATAAAACATGCGTGCATTTACTTTAGGGAACCTCTGAGAAACAACAGTGCAGGTGTGTTACCTGCGGCACGGCCAGGTAGGAGAGGCACGTACATCCAGTGTTGAGTTTAGCAAGGGACAGGCCACGTATAAAAGTCACTGAATCTCTTCAGTCTCCCCAGGACCGTAAAGAGATCACTGGAGGTGGTCAGCAGCTTAAAAGAGGGACCACCAGGAATAGGAGTGTTAGCCAGCAGATTCAGAGTGTTTCTAAACCAACCTGATGAGTATCTGAGCTGTGAAGCAGATGCACTCTGTGGTTCAGGGGTTCCTGACTCCATACTGTGGAGGTGACCAGGATGATTATTCTTCCCTGGTAGCCCACACTCAACAATATTACATTGGGGAGGAGGTGCTGATATTTGCCCAGATCTCATTCCAACATGGAATTTGAATGTGGGTCCAGGGAAATGCAGTATATATAGCATACAAGACAGTGAGGCTCCATCGATTTTCATGTCGTGAAACCCTACCTTCCCAAAGGATTCACAGAAAGTCAGCCAGGATGGTCACAGGTACAGGTCATCTTCCACAAAAGCAATGACCTAACATCACTGGTCTTATGTTTCATAAATCCTTTTGAAAACCCAACCCTGTTCTACACTGTTGAAGTGAAAGGCATTTATTATCAGTGACTTCAAATACAGCTAGCTTGATTAAATTCAAGGCATTACATCCTATCAAAATAAAAACAAATATCAGCACAAACAGCCATTATAAATGAGCTAATAAATACTGAATCAGGTGAATGATGTTGCTGATTAACAGCTTTACATTTTTAGCCTACTTTACTGTTATAACTTAAAGCCAAATATATCTGCAGACTTCAGGAGGAGCATCCAGATGAGGCTTAAATAGGAACGATTTTGTATTGAATGACATATTAGAAAGGAATTTAGCTCTTCTACGGTAGTACAGACCTTGTAAACTAAAACCCCTATGTGTCTACCCAGAATTGGAAACTTAATGGATTTAAAGTTACCAGTTAGGATCCTTCCCGGTGTCCTTTTTTCCTGAGATTTTTTTCCAAAGGCCCTTAAAAATCAGGGCATCCAAATCCAAGTGAGAGCTGAAAACCAAACTCCTTTAGTGACTTTTGAAAAGCATAGTCTTACACTGCTGTTCTCAGCAGATATATGCCAAGAAATTGAATTATTGCAGTTTACCTTCTAGGCATATGCTCCAATGACTGAGCAAAGTGTGTCAGCTGCCATGATGCAATTGCAGTCTGCTGTCGTGATCATGGTCAGTGGCTGTGGGTGAGCTGATGAGCAGAAACTCATTCTGCAGTAGATCAATTACCAGCCGTTGTGTGAGGAGACCCTAAAGTCCAGCCTAGTGAAGTTCCCAGTATTGATGGATCCAAGGGGGCAAATTCAACAGCATACCCTACCAGTGCGCTTTCAGGCTGATCCGAATCCACAATTAATGTTCTCTCATAGATCAGACTTGTTTTTCAGCTCAAGGAGACAACCAGCCTGCACAGGCTGCACATTTTTATTCTCACAAAACTGTTTGATTTTTGTGTCTGAAATCTTGACTTACATATTCATTGGTCTCCTAAAATACATAGTGGGCTGGGCAGATCAAGTCTTCACTGAAGCTGATTAACTGGGGATCTTCTTCCTTTCCCTTTTCTTTCCAGACTTCTCCTAACAATGAAGCTAGGTCTTAGAGCCACCAGAAAAACAAAGCTTAGAAGGTGTCAAGCTAGTAAGATGTGAAAAACAGTGTTATTCCTGCAAGTGAAACAATCTCAGAAGTGAAACAAGCTCAGAAGTTTTACCACCTGAACATTGACCCTGTGCTCCCCAGCCTGTTAAATGCATTTATTGAGTCTAGATCCAGGTGAACAAGTCAATTCCTTAAAGACCATAAGATTGGCATAGACCCATTGGACTCAGTGGAACTATGCAGCCAAGGATGCTTATTTAGCTCAAGGGGACTTGTATGATTTGAATCTCGGAGGATTTGTGTGTTATAACCTCTCCAGTAAAAACCTGGAGGAAAGAAAAAAGGAAAAAAAAGAAAAGAAAGAAAGAAAAAAAAAAGTGAGAGAAGTGCAGAAAGGGAGAGAGATTGTAAATATCATTGGCAGCAAGCAGACTAGAAGCAGCTGTCTCTGGCAGACGTGTTTCATTCAGATCAAACAGAGAGCTGTGGATGTTTGGAAATAACCCACATTTACTATATATTTAACTACAAGCTTTCCGTTTGTTTGGAGGCAATCAGAGAATTATGCTCAAACAAGAACTTTTCTCACCCAGGTTTTGTTCAGAAAGCACCATTTTCCTGTGGCACTGGCGTGAGTGCCAGGATGCCACATGGAGCACAGGCAATCCGCGGCGGGAGGAGGGCTCCTGATTTCACACCTTTTGGTCACACAGTCCTAGAGGTGAATGGAGCTGTTTTCAGAACGTGCCTTTCTCCAGGAACCTAAATGCTTTCCATTAGCCAGGGGGAAAAGGTGAAGATGACCTTGTGCGCTGGATGTGACAGTTGTTAAACTATGGCATCTGACAGCCATTACCACGGCTAACTCCTCAGGACTCCCGTGAGCAGGGTTTCCTGCGAGGGACTCCGCCATCTGCCATCTGCTCAGAGGGAGGGCAATCAGTCTGGGGACTCAGAGCCCTTCCTGTATCATCTGCAGAGATCCTCTGTCCTCCTTAATAAGAACACTGAGAGGCTGTCATTTTTGCCTTACCAGCTCTGTCACATTTCCTCCTTACTCAATTTCTTTTCTTTTCAGTTCTTTCCTAGATAAACGCTTTTTTTTTTTTTTTTGCACACATGCACTCTAGCATTTTAATTCTAGTGTTTAAGGCCTTAAATCATATAGTAGTGCTGCTGTCTATTTGCAGGGCTGTCTATGGACTCTTGTTGCATCATGGCTATTAAGATCAATTGCAAGGAGAACATTAGATGATAGAATGTAATTACCTATGTTGGAGGCTTGCCTGGAC
>NW_009596132.1:40491-47665 GCF_000690535.1 Cariama cristata | reverse complement strand
AAGCCCTAAGGCTTCTTCAAGGATATTCAACGCCACGTTGGATGGGGCTCTGAGCAACCTGACGGAGTTGAAGATGTCCCTCCTCATTGCAGGGGGGTTGGACTAGATGGCCTTTAAAGGTCCCTTCCAACCCAAACCATTCTATGATTCTATGGTTCTGTGTGCCTGCCAGTCCCAGTTTTGCTGGAAGGAGGTTGTGTGCACCTTGCAGAACTGTTCTGTACCATGGGTACAGCTGCCTGTGGGGTCTCACAGTGAGACTAGGAGAAAACTGCGAATCCCTGTGATGGTAAGTGGGGAAAAAGGGCCTGATGATCTTCTTGAGTTAGGAAAAACAAAGTGCTACTAAATATTCTTTGTACAAAAGTCGTGGAAGGTGTTTGCTTTCCAAACTAGATCACTTCACTGATCTGTATTAGGGTGTATCTCCACCATAGTATAGGGAACAGGCAACCAGGCCAGGGAAAGGCAAACATCTTTTATGCTGTTTTTGGCTTTTGAACTCAGCATGAAATTATGTCCTGAGATACCATAATGTGGAACTGTACTGTCAGTCTTCTGAAGGTCACCTCAAGATAATATGAGACAGATTTTCAAAAGGGACTGAAAACATTCCCTCAGCAAAAATCACTCCTGTTTTTAAATTGCGCAACAGAAAGACTGCTTCCTCAAATGATTACACACACCAGAAAACAGTGTTCCTATTAAAAAAGATCACAACTTTGTTTCTTATTCAAAGAAATACATGCATATGGGCCTGCTATTTATGTGTCTAGGCACCATGATAAATCCCCATGATAAATCCCCAGATGAAAGTAACAGTTCAGAACTTGCTAAAACACTGTGGTGTTATGGAACACTTTCAAAAGCGTGGATTTGTTTTCCAACTTTTTCCTCAATAATAAATATTAGACTCAGCAGTAAGGGCTTATAACAGAGCCACAGTAGTGCTGTAAAGTGTAGGATTTATAAGCCAGATCTGTAGAACATAAATTTTCCAACAAGGACTCTAATTATATAAAATGCTACATGAATCCAACAATGTGAAGAAATCTATTCTTAGGGCAGAAGTTTTCCAGTTATCAGAGTTTCAGTCTTTGGCTGGGAATTAAAAACCCCGCAAGACTGAGGTGGTCAACAGCTTGTTGGAAATAGCATGTGTCTTTTGCTAACTAGACACTAATCCCTCTCAAAGACTGGGTAGGGCCTCCTCCATTACCTGAGCTGGTCAGTTCTGGGGTGTCTCTGGTACCAGCACTGGTGTAGACACAAGAGATAGTCCAGATTAGGGTGAGTAAAATGATGGCATCAGGTGTACAGTTGGACTTGATGATCTTTGAGGTCTCTTCCAACCATAATGATTCTATGATTCTATGATTAGAGCTTGTGGAGGGAAGCAGGGGTTCATAGGAAGAAGGGACCCAACTGAAGTATTTTCATATCCTAACAGTTCTGAAGTACAGTCAAGTCTACCACAAGTCTTCACAACACCTAAATAGCTGCAGGTTGTCTCCCTCCAGCAGATAGCTGTTTAGCCTAAAACCAGATCATACTTTTAGGTCAGCTCAAAGGAAATGCCAAGTCTGAATTCCTATTGAGTGCATCTCAGTGGACAAAAGTCTTCATGAAGTGTTGTTCTTCCCTTTCCATGCACTGGCTCAGTGCTGACTTCACAGTGAACAAACGGATTTTACTGTTCTTCTCTCACCTCAAATCATTAGTGCCAGTTGTTATGAATATGAATATGTACTAGTGAAATCAGCTGGAAATAACCCCAGAACTGTATTTTATATATCCTCATTTGGGCCATGCTCTCTATAAAAGTGACAGTGTACTTTCTCAGATTGTCCTGTCCAGATGTCCATATGTCCAATTAACTCCTACAATGAATTGCTCTCAATGCTGTTCCTCTCTCCCTTTGCTGCCTTTTGTTTTTGCTACATCTCATCACATAACTTTTGAAATTAGACTCACATCCTGCAGGCAGGTTCACAGAAGTGGAGCACTAGGCTAGTTTCTCCAGGTAGGTGTTGAACCGACGTAGAAAAACCCAATTACAGCTTTATAAGTTAATTTCCTTTAGTTCTCCAGCAATGTTCGTAGAATGCATGAACATATTGGGCAAAATCTCAAAAAAACCCACCGCTCACTACTGTCATCATAACTATCATCAGTAATTTGGTGTAGTTGGGGGAGTAACCACACCTTTTTTTTTAAACCTGATTTAGGTATCTGAAAAAGGTGCTTCAGACCACCACTCCATAACAGCTATTGGTTTGGTTCCTGCATGGGCTTCACTAGTTACACTGGAGCCAAATGCCTAAAGAAAGCCAAAGAAGGTTGTGATCATGCTCAACAATTTATAAAAAATTTTAAAGAAAAAATAATGTAAATCTTAAGAAAAAGTGGATGTAAGCCATAAATTTAGCTTCCATATGATGCCTTCAGCTCTCTGTTTGTTTCCTCAAACCAGGGATTGCAGAATTGTCCTACCTCACAGGAAGGTCATGGCAATCAATGCATTAAAGAGTAAGATGTGGATAAAGTAGCACAACAGAAACCACTTCATACTTACATACACGAATGCATATATACTTGTAGTTTGCAGACACACATAAACTAGTAACTCCAAAATACTTATTCTTAAAAATTACTCCTTGCTTTTTGATACTAATTTCATAGTTTTCTGAAGTCTCGTTCATGGGCTTTGGAAGTGACTGATCAGTGGTTTGAAATAGTCTCCAGACATCTCCCACTGGTTCTTTACATTAGACAAACCTCTAGTGGAATTTCACCACTGAAATTTCAAAGGATATTAAAATCTGCCTTTGTGTTCTTTTTTATAAATTTAATCTACTATTTGCCATTTGGACATTTGTGATACTACAAATGACTATTTGGTGCTTTCCCCTTAGAAGCTGTGTGTTTTTTCCTCCGTAGATACTGTTTCCAGAGCTCATATTTGTCACTCTAGCAAAGCAGAGCTGAATGAGCTATTTAGCCATATAATAAAGTAACAATGAATGAAGCAAGAGGACCAATTGAATTGGTGCTATTATTTCAACAAAATCCTTTCAGCAATTGCCATTCTCTTCATAGAGACCTTCACAGCATTATTTCACTAAATGACACCATGAATGTAATTACTTTGATTCAGTGTGTTGGAATCACACAGGTAACAAATTAAACTTCCCCCTGATGGGTAATAATTCAATTATTCAGTGGCCTTATAACAGTTTGAAATAGCCTATTCTCATTTCACAAACATCATATTTACTGGTGGAAATAAACCATTTCTACAAAGTGAAATATTAGATCTATATATCTTAGCACATGTAAGCTCCCAAATGGCTTACCACATAACTGCATACCTTTGATGGTTTTAATATTAAAGGGACTGCACAGACGCTGAGCCTCTTGGGTTACTCCATCTCAATAGATATGCACATATATTTTGCCTATTTACTACCTGGTGAATCAAGACTTTATTATAAGTATCAAGCAGCAATTGTGCTGAGAGTGAGGTTTGATCTCAGTGGCACCAGCACAATTGGAGTTCATCCCGAACTGGAAGCAGAATCTAAATGTGTGTCCAAAGAGACATTCCTTGGGCATGACTCTTCTTTACTGTGCTCCAGCATAAATGAAGCATACAACACTGCTAGAGCCAAGATAGTATGAAACAGGGGTGAAGAGGGGAAGAAATAACCCTGCTTGCTGAAAGGTCAATTCAAAGTTAGACTTTTAGGGTAAAATGTGTAAAGCCCAGTGAGATTTTTCAAATGCATTAAGTGCCAAACTCCTAATTATGCGGTCTCCAAATTATATTTAGACATCTAGGAACTTGTGAAAATCCTGATGACGGATGTCTATCTTCACCTTTAAGTGTCTAAATATTTTTAAAAGCTTTAGGTGTCTTAATCTACTGTGGTGTGATTTATACAAGCTGTATTCAGCTCAGAAGGGCAGCATTCCTCCAGGCTGACTGGAGGAGGCATCAGTGAGGAATTTCCAAACCATAATTGCTGGGTTTGGTCCTAAATAAAAGCAGCAGCAGATGCTGCAACCCCCTTTTTATCTGATACTTGGCAGCTTGGGGTTTTTCTCCAGGGTGTGGCAGATATAGATTCCATTTCTGAATTTGCCTGAAGATGTCCAAACTTCTACTTTCTTGGGGACCACCTTGACACCCAGCTTATCAGCTTATTGAATAGCTTTCAGTCTTACCCATGGAAGCTGGGCCATTATACATGAAGTATTTATAGATGTGTTAATCTTGTAAGAGCAAGACGTGCTCCAGAAGTTCTCAGCTGAAAGACACTGTACACTGCTGGGAGTGGAGGGGGCAGAGGGCTGTCTGCCAGTCACTTCTATTAAATTGTCGTTACAACAAGGAGGTGATTTTCCTCTCAGGTGTGGACTAAGTCCCTAGACCATGGAATCATTCTGTCTCTGCCAAAGAGTGTCTTCAATCAGAACTAAAGTCTGGTGTTGTAGTATATTTTATATTTTTACTAGCTTTGTTTGAAAGCAACAGTCATTCAGATGGTTTTGTAAAAGTCAATGTCACAAGGTGGATGTAAAACTATCACTTTACAACTTGCAATAACTGAATTCCACTAAGGAAATGTACCAAAACTTCACAACAAATGGCCACAAAGTTATAATGAGGGACGAATCCCTCAAGGGAAAATGAGAAAAATGGAAATGGATGAAGAAGAAAATTAAGCTGATTATCTACCAAGTCTCAGTGCTGCTCACCAGTATTCAGACACACAGCTCCGTAAGCCTAAAAAAATCTCCAAGATCGTGAGCATGCATAAGCACTATGGATTACTGTGCACATATAGAAATGCAAATCCACATGCAAGGAAGGGTAATCAAAGACCAAAACTTTCTCATGTGTTTTTGAAAGGAAAAAAGTTTCTAGTGACTTCAAGTTTCCAGTGATAATGCCTATCATCTCTAAAAATCCGGCCATGTACTTCGATACTTACAAGTTGTGACAACACTTTCTTATGCGATAATTTCTGGGCAAAGATCTCAGTACAACTTTAGCCTAAACCAAAATTTAGTTGCTATGAATTTCACAAATTCTGTTCATACTTTAAAATGAGCAAACTGGATAATGAAGACTGAGAGACCAGCTCATTGCAATTAGCAGTGCAGAAGAGAATGGAACACTCAGTCCAAACTAAGCAGCGTTTCTCTAGCACTTCACATCCTTAAAGCTAAGCATGTTGTATGGCTTTGTAGGATTAGGAACTAAACTTTTACTATGATCTACTGCACTGAGATCTCCATCTAGCACAGAGATGTTTAAGTAGCACTTCTCTGCGTAGAGAGGAATAAACTCAGTCATGTCTGTAAAAGCAAGTCCAAGTTTTAATCACTCCATTAAAATCAATAGCAAAACTGTCTTTGAGTTAGTGAAGCTGTGAATTGACCCACCTATGCCACAAGCCAAAACAGTGTTTACTTCCCCCCTCATGTAACATCTACAATAGTTATTTCAGCTCTCAAAAGCATCAAATGACTCCTATGGATAAAGATTTCAATTGAGTGTAAGCCAGAAAAGACAAGATTAGCTTGTCTGCTGTTGTCTGTTCTGTCCTGATTGCAGCTTAAAGATCTAAGTGTCCAAGCCTGAAGTAGGTTTGAAATAGAATTCAATCCCAAAACCTCCTGCTATGTTGCTACCCAGTTCTGAGGGTGAGTAACCCTAGCAGCTGTCTCAATTTTTTAACTTGGATGTACTGTAGACAGTTACAGAGCAATTTGGCCTCTCTGTCATGCTTAAGCTTGACTGCAATCCCAAGAGCACTCTTGTGCCTGCCTCCCTTGAGGGATTTTCTCAGGATCAGAACAAGTCTGGCACACTTCTGTAAGACTAGTCTCCATTCAAAGAGGAATGAAGTTTGCTGCTATCCTCTAAAACACAGTTGAAAAAGAGTTTTTGCTTCCTCTTAAACAATAGCATTTGGAAGCAGAAGACCCTTATCTTTTTGACAGATGTCAGCTCCCCACCTGCTGTCACTCAGGGAAATTCTTTGCCTACCCAAGTGTACACAGGAGTTGCAGGGAAATCAGGAGGCGGCATTCAATCCTTCTTCTCAATGCTTTTCAGAGAACAATTCAAAATTCATTGCCTTGATAAAGCAAAGGAGCATGAACATGGCTGTGTAGTTTATTGAGTAGGGCAGTTGTTCAGGACAGGAGAGATGGAGGATCTCTCCCGTAATTATTCTAATGGTTTCTCAAATTATTGTTTAATATTAAATTCCACTCCAGAGACAAGCACATAAAATTTAGAGGTCAGAACAGTCATTGACTAAGTGTATTTTTGGAGCTAGTGCTAAATATGTTTGCAACCTTGTTTTGGCTAGATGAAGACATTTGCATACAATAATACATTTGAAAACACACAGTTCTGTGGGAAGGAATTGCTACGCTGAATACCTTGGTTTATGCTAGGTGAGGCTTCCTGCTACAAATTCTGCAAGGCTTGCCAGGATGCATTTGACAGTCCTCCTTGTCAACTTTTCCTCCTGATCAAATAAAATCACTCTCTTACTGGTATGACGCTGGTGACCTAAATTCCGGTTCTGGTGAGAGTTGTTGAAACTGAGGGAAATGGATTGAGGACTGAGAATGAGATGTTTACAAAGAGACATTGCCTGGCAGCACACTGTACATTTTAAATACTTCTTTTTACTATGAAAACTGGGCATTCAATAGCTTTCTGTTTTACAGGAAATCAGTTGAGTGTTTCTCATCCATATTCCAAGTGAAAAATAAAATTACAATAAACAAGAGTTTTATATAACAAAATAAAAATAAATTCTGCTAGAGCTTTTCAAAACAGAAATCTCAGCTTTTCTTACCTATTATGCAGGTTTAGTATGTTTCAGATCAATATTTTATATGTGATATTATAGCCCTCCTCTTTCTATAAACAGAGTTGATTTGAGAAAGGAAGGCAGAAAGGTTTTATTGCTGTCTAACTGGTATTGATTTAATAACTGCTGAATTTACAATAAAAGAGACTCCAGTGAAGGAATATATTTTTATTTCACATGACATGTTCCCTAAGGAGAACACAGCAAAAAAAGAGGGCAAAGAAGGATTTGGGGAAGCTCATTAGCGCAGATCATAAAAATCAAAGAAAACATAG
>NW_009596132.1:39825-40448 GCF_000690535.1 Cariama cristata | reverse complement strand
CCAGCCATATCTATGTCTTTCCTGACATGATGATTCTCTGAGCTGCTGTTAAAAGTCTCGCATGACATGGAGACTAAATGTCCCTAGATGATCTATCCTCATGCTTAAATAGCCTTATAGTCAGAAAGCTTTCACTGATGTCTAACTTAAATTTCTATGGCTTTAATTCTACAGCTGTCTTTTCCCTTTGACTTGTTTCCCACAAAGAGTTACGAATTCTCTGAGTTTGCTATTTTCTTGAGATCTATTGTCTTTATTCTCCTTCTTTCCTTTCTTTAGACAAGAATGCCACTATTCAATGGTCAGTGCCACCTCACCCTACCTCTACTTCCACATTGTCAGTTCCTTGTTGTTGCAATAAACCATAAAAGACCATTCCCTCAGCTTCCTGAAGAACCAAATAGTCTATGTTCTGCTGTGTTCCTCATTCTGCAGGCATCTGGATATCTGATGTCTCCATTACTCCCAGCTTCTGATGATTCTTCTGGTTGCTCGGACTAAACCTTTCTTCTTGATCTTTCTGGCTTGGTAATCTAAGGTACCAACTGTGGGATACATTCTTACCATTAAACTTCTCTTGTCATTATTCAGACACTTTCAGTCAGTTTAATCTCTTCATCTGC
>NW_009596132.1:27945-39755 GCF_000690535.1 Cariama cristata | reverse complement strand
AACCTGGAACAAGTATATATATCTTTTATAAAGCAAAACTCTTCAAATTTTCCTGATCTATTCCTCCTGTAATTTTCCATAATAATATTCTAGCTATGCCAGTTATCCCACTATTTATAGCAGTTAAGTAGTAGTTTTTATTATGCATTATGCTTTTAGTCCATGCTGTTTATTCCCAATAACTCTTGCATTGGCATATAGACAAGAAAATGCAGACATCAAAGATGTAATTTTGAGCCATTATTCTGCTGTTGACAATGGGCTTGGACCTTAACTCTGTTCTCTGATCGAATGTGTATTGGTGTCTCCTTGTACCATGCAGGAACTTGGGAGGATAGTGAAAGGTAGGTAGGTCCGTACCACCTATTTCAGTGCCTATGAAAAGAAGGCCTGTTTGAAATAAAAATAGTGGGTTTAGACCACAATCAAATATTATAATGGAAATAGTAACTATAATAATTTATAATTTAATAAAGTTTATAATTTGTGATTTAAAACTATCAATCAAAATGTAGTTTTACTTGTTTATAGCTTAGGCTTGCATACAGATTTTTCATTTGAAAGTATGGATATTCAGCTCTAAGCCAATTTCTCATAAAGCTGCAAGGGATCTAAGCTCTTATATCAATGATTCTTAAGCACCTAAGTTAGGAGGCCTACTGATACAGCAGATCCATACATCAAATATAAGAAATTGAATTATTTCTTAGAATGGATGGGGTTAGATGGACTCGATTCCTCCCTAATGTGCCTAGAAGTATTTGAAAATATATACTAGGAATCTACAGGTCTTTTGGATTTCAATGGAATTTGGGCAAGTAAGTTACCCTGAATATCCCATTCTTAGGGTATAAATGATACCAATGCTAATTTTCAGTACAAGATACTTTATAAAAAGCTGACAACATGGTCACGATATGTGCGAGATCCAGAACCCTCTTCTTTCGGTCAGCATTCAGTATAACAGAAAGAGTTTTTCTTGTTTGAAGATCAAGCTTTTGATCTTGAAACTTTGTATAAATACTATTTAGTTTTCTTATCAAATGCTCAGTTTAGGGCAAGGAAGAGATATCCTCAGATAAGACTGTGTCCCACAGATTATCTGACTCTCTACAGTACTTCCGTGGCCACCAATACAACCATCAACAAAGAGAAGGGGAGCCTTACACAAAGAGAGTTGCCTTTTTCAAGCAAGGGAGATATTTGGGGGTAATTCACTGCTTCCATAGTTAAGCATTATTATATGATTTCAGAGTTTGATACAAAGCTTGCTAAAACAGAGTCCTGTGGACCACAGGTCGCTTTGGATCAAAGTAAAACCAAACTTCCAGCTTCTTAAACTATACCAATATCTCTCTTGGATACAAGCGTTGTGTGACAAACTAATATAACAGTTAGTACCAGCTTGAAAATAAAAATTCTATCCCACAGTAATTTGTGTGATTTTGCAATTTTATTTCTTCTGAAATTAAGAGAGTTTTTTACAGATCACATTCTAAAATATTTCATTTGTACACATCTACATTGTTCCATCTTTTGTAATATATTCTATAATAAATCTTCAATGTCAGAATGATATGACAACGATAAACTAAAAATATTTTAATTATATCAAAGTGTGAAAATTAAGAAAATTACTATATGATTGCTAAATATTTTTATTGCATGGAATCAGCATATTCAGATGGAAAATTGTGCCTTTGCAAGATATTTTGATAATATTTTATTCTTTTGACATCTTGTTATGGGGAAACTTTTTCTCTTATACTGCTATGAAAACATTTCTATAATTGGAATGCTAACTAATTATGGAGCCTGGTATACACACCAATATTCTGAAACTTCCTATTCCCGTTCTGAAGAAATATGCCTTGTCTATTCTTTAAGCAACATTCACTGAGGATAGGAATCCATAAATCAAAAAAGAATGATCTGTTTAATTTATTTTTTTGTGGGAGCTTTTAAAGATTAGTATTGGTCCTAAAATTTAGGGTTCTTCCAGTGGGAAGCCAATCACAAAGGACAAAATCTATCCATGATCTTATTAAAAAAAATTATATTGCCTTTTTTTCAGTTGATCTCAGAGCATGCTGCTATTAGATCTGCAATTTCAGAAATAGGGAAACTGAGGTACATCTGAAGACAGTGAGCGACTTGACTGTGTCATTTTTTTGTGAGCCTTTCATTCCACCTGCATTCTGAAGGACATTGGTGTGTGTTTAATAGTGTATTTTTTTCTTTTTTATCACCTATATATATACATAAAAAAAGGAAAATGTTCTTTTCTCCTCTGTGGTGAAGATGGAATTAAGCCAAGAAGCATAATGCCACTGAGCTCTATAGAGTTGTAGGTCCTAATGCAGATAGATACTGTTGCTATTGTGCACTCTGACATAACCACACAATTAAATTTTGCACTGTCATAAGAAGATATTTTTATCTTTTGTCTTCTTATTTTGTCTTCCTGCCCTATCTATTGGAAAGCCATCCATTCTTAATGAAAAAACACCTGAAGATGGAGATTTTTACCTCTTGTTATTCTATTGCAAGAATATTTGGATCAAGAGAGATTAAGGGCAAAGACCAGGCAGATGTGGTATTTCTCAAAGTGCATAATGTCACTATAGCATAATCTGTATAGAGAGTACAAGTGAGAATGGATGTTTTTTAGGACTGTAGTTCAAACCTGTGTATAATGAAGATATTTAGAGTTATCGGAACTGAAATGTCGGATGCTTCCATTACTAGGATCTTGGGGAAGACAAAGAGGAGCTTGCCCTAGCATGTAGTCCAAAGAGGACCTGCTGCAGCTCTGAACCTGATGCGCTTTCACCTCAGAAGCACAATCATCGCCTCCAAAGTGTACCTGTGTAGCTCTGTATGCCATTGCTAGTCACAGCCACAGAGTTTCTACAGAGTTTGCAAGTTCTCAGGAGGGAGGCTTGTCAGGCCTCCACTGCATGAACTGTGTTTGACCTGCCTGCAGCTTTGTTTTACTTCACTTAGCTCTGCCATCTATTTCTCTTACTGACCAGGTGTCAATGGCTAAATTGTGTCACTTCTTTTTATCTTTCTATGGTACCACTGTAGTTTTATGTGGATAGCAGTAACAAAATGTAAATAAATATTTCATGTAAAATGAAATAGCACAATGATGTTTTGTAGAGAAATAGAGGCCCAGTATGAGAGCAAAGGCCTTGAGAAGTGGAGACAATGCACGTGGTGCAGAGAAGTACAGGCATGGGATGATGAGAAATGGGGCACAGGCTGATGCTATAAACAACTCAATAATGGTTGGTTAAAGAAATGCAGACCTAAAGCTGAACAAAGCAGACATTAGGGGTAACAAAAAGTACAAAGGCATAGTATGTAAAAAGCACCAAATACTGTAATTTCAGATGAAACATGGAGCTGGAAACCAATGAAGAGAAAACAAAGTGTGAAAGCATGTTAGAAAACTGATAAAAATGACCCGAAGTAGATCCTAGAGGGAGGAAGATAGAACCATCTACATAAACATCGTATTCCTCCTGGCAAAGGACTCCAGAAACTGATGACTCTCTGTCTGCACTCTCTGGCAATCTGAAGTTACTGATTTTAAGACCAGAGGATCAGCAGAAGTCTGAGCATAACCTCTGGAAAAAAGGGATAAAAACTAGGTATGTTTGTTACACTTTATATAGTAACATTGCCATTATTGAGATTTCTAACTGTATTACTATGTGTTCTTTCTTATTCTATGTTAAATATATCTAGACAAATAATGATTCTTGAATTAGACTGTTAAGATTTCATTTATACTAAGAATAAAACTTCGACGTTATATATAAGGTGTGTTTCTCTTTGCCTATAAACAAGATTTTGAGCATAACAGAAGGAAACTTCTCTGGGGTCAGCATGTGTATTAGATTATTATTTGTGCCATAGATTTCCAGGCTGTTTGCTTCTGATAGTACATAAATCTTAGTTTACTGACACCCTGCAGCTCTGACTTGTTTTTTAGCTGTGATTTATCCCACTAATATACCGGCAGAAATATTCCTTTATTTTAGCTTATTTTTATAGACATTTTTATAACCAATCCCTTTAATAATTCAGATCAATTGCTTATCCTGTTTCTAGGAAGTTGCCAAAGTAAGAAAAAACATTTTTACTGTAAGCATGACTGAAGACAGGAACAGGCTGCCTGCAGATGTGGAGTCCCCATCCTTGGAGATATTCAAAACCCAACTGGACATGGACCTGAGCAACCTGCTCTACATAACTTACTCTAGACAGAGGAGGTTGGACTAGGTGATCTCCAGAGGTGCCTTCTCACCTCAGCTCTTCTATGGTTTCGACTGGTGCCACAAAAAATGCCACAGTAATCTGTCATGACTCTGCTTCTAGACAGTGTAAACACAGTCCTGGGTTGAGACATGCCAAATGATTTTATTTTATTTCTCTATGAGACAAGTTTTGCAAAGAGAAAGGCTCCTAACAGCCTCTGGCTTCACTCAGGGTACAGATTACTCAGCATCTTGATGGTACCGCACAGAATCAAATTAACTGGCAGATGACTACATTCTTACTCCATTTGGTGTGTGACTCCAGTCATGTGAGAAATCTTTGTTCCTTTATGTAGATCTGTTAAGACTGATGGCATGAATCTTGTAGATAAGAGCTTGTAAGAGTGGCAGAGGGAACATGAGAAGCTAGGATTTTTACCAACAGAAGCAATTAGGAACAGGTTAGATAGATGTCAATAGTTCTGGTGGACTGGGGACTAGACTAGGTAACCTCTTCAGACCCTTTCCTGCCTTTTCTGTAATTTGTCCACACAGGGAAGCTGAAGTATAATACCTGGGGGCAAAATGTGTTACTCCTGTTCAAGTGGAGTTTTATTTTCCTGCAGGACTAGCCTCAACTAGAATCACTAACATAGGTAACAGGTGCTTGAATACTTATGCTCAGTTATGCCATCAGCGATTACAGACCCAGTTCTAGCCTCACTGGCTGTGACATTAAAGAGTAGCAAATCCAGTGTGCAAGCAGTATAATATTTTATGTGACTTCTCTTGTGTAGGAGAACACTTCACAAATTTCTTTTGGCTAGTTTTGCGCTTGTGCAGCTACTAGTATCTTCAGAAGGCATTGTCCATAGGTTTCTGATGACAGTTTTTTCCTCTGCATATTTACAAGAAGAGATCTTGGGAAGTCTGACTTATAAAGAGGCAGATCTAGGCTTATTGATAGTGGAAAAGTGGCCTGATCTCAAAGGGGCTGAGTAGCATCAGTCTCACACACAGTTAGTGGAAGGAAGCCTGGGTGGCCCCTTCCATACTGAACTGCCAGCAATAGTTATGAGCAGAAAAAGTAGTGATGAACTTCTGTTGATGTGCATTGGATTTGGGTGATGCAAATAAAATTTAGGAGCCTTCATTTCTTTTTAGTCTGTGTAACAGGTACAAGGAATCATGGCAGCCATGATGATAGGGTAAGCACCGTGGGATATTGATGATCAGGAACTTGGGTGTAGCCTAAAACTTCATTCCTTATAACCAATGGCCATGTCTTTTTGCTGGATAGTATGAAGACATATGCTAACATGTGGCTTGTCAAAATGTTAGAGAACTATTTGGTCTTCAATAAATATATGGATTGCCAACTGTTAGAAGGAAAGCAGTAAAAGCACATAGTCTGCCTGTGGAATACTCTGTGCCAGGAGCTCAGTGAGCCAAAACCTAGAGCTGGCTGTTGGGAGGAAGGGAGTGATTTTGTGGCTGGTTGTAATATTTTAATATTTATGTCCATGCTTAATACCCAGGAGCAAGAACATAAAAAGGTGGAGTATCAAAACCCAACTTGTCTGAGTCTTAAAAACTTACTAAGGGAGGCCACGCAAGGATGAGTTATGGAGGCTGCTCTTTCCCATTGTCTTCAGGAGCTGTGCCAGCTTCTCCAAGGCAAAGTTCACACCATCTTGAATCACCATCCAACTTTCATGTGATCTATGGAGAGAAAGAAATCCATTTGAAGGATTAGTTCATAGAGGGTTTTGTATTAGTATTCTCTCTGGAGAGGGCAAGAATGCTCTTTAACAACAGGGGGATATAAAACTCATTAGACTAAACTGTTAAGTTAGAAGCCCTAAAGGTAGATAATGTGAAAGCCTCCACATTCTAGCTTCTGGGAATACATCATTACCTTTTGATTGCCATTTCTAATGACTGCCATTGTGATATATAAACCTTCTATAATGTCAACAGTAAAAGAACAATGGCAGAAACAAACTGTGTATTTCACAAAGACACATCTCTGGCTCCTGGAATCTGTCATCCCCTGCTGTGTTAGGGCTTGACCCAAACCCCTTTGGAGCCAATGGACACAATCGCACTGTCTTCAACAGGCTTCAGTCAGACTCGTGAAATCCAGCACACCTTAATATCTGTAAAAATAAGTAACTATTAAAAAGAGAGGTAAAAAAGAAGCAGTTCTGGGAGAACCAGAGCTAATGAGGCTTGATTGCCCTTGAATTTGCTGTTTGTGAGTTCTGTCTGAAGCAACCCATGATTGGGATATTTGGTAGTGTCGTCCCACCTCACCCCCACCCCCCGTGTGCATCTTCTTGGGGTTTGCTAAGATGTGAAACTCAGGTTTCAGCCTTTCCCCTCATCCAAACGCTTAAAATGCACACAAATTTAGTTATTTTAGAGAGTTCTAATCCTTTGCCACATTTGAGCAACACATTGAAATGTGACTAGAGAATGACACAGACAAAGGAAGAAAATAATAATGTGATCAAATGAGCCTCTTTTCGTAAAGAAACTGAGCTAAAAAATTTTCTCGCCCTTGCCTTGCCATGACACATGCAATGGACTGGGTAAGGGCTGGGATAATAGAAGCTATCCAAATCAACATGGATGTTTTTAATAGCATGCAAATATGAGGGAAGAAACATGCTTTTGAAAACCTACAAGGCAGGTTTGATTAACACTTTTTTCTTATCCAGCCATGCCAGTGTTCTGATAAATGATATTTAAAACTAGCAACTATTTTTAAAAGATGTTCTGCTGTTGCTTTTTTGATTGCTTTTATAGGTATACCAGTCTTAATATCCCCCAGTCTTTGTGATCTCAGTGTTTTTTCTAGATGAACATTCTTCCCTCATGGTTGCTGCAGACTTCTAGTAGTTCAAAGGTTTGAATTACACTAGGCTAGTGTAGTTCAAAACCTTCCCAGGTGTCATTAGCGATGAATGTTTAGACCTAAACAATAAAAACACCCCTGCAAAAAGCTTCAAAGTTCAATTCAATTTACAATAAGATGCTAATGACAATCTCATAGCAATAAATACTCATTTGCAGATAATGTGTTAACTCACTTATCCAGCAATGTGCAGTAATCACAGATAGGTAACACATTAGGTTAACAAGTCATTAATTTCAACCGGTTTTCAATTCATAGTCTCCCTTTAGACCAGGTCAAATTAGTGACTGTAGTAACCCAGGATAGTGGTCAGGAAATGCCATTTTATCCCAAGGAGAAAAACGAGTTTGAGTAGCTAGAACTACTCTATCCCCATTCCCTTGTTTTTCTAAGAAGCTTCAACTTAAGCGCATCCTAGAAAATCTTCTTGGCCTAAAATTACATGAATGTAAAGGGTATTAAAAAACATCCTCTTATAGAAGTAACTGATACAAATCACTGGGATTAAAAAGGGATAAAAAAAGGCACACATAAAACAGGAATAAGGCATTCGTATTCTGGAAGTGAATTCTATGAGTCATTACCCTGGCATGATCCAGGTGTTACCTAAGGTCATAATTTTTCTGATATTCTGATGTTAGTTCATCTCCCCAGCCCTAAAACTTCAATGACCAAGCAGGATCACAAAGGACTGTCCAAGATTTCACAGGGAAAAAAATTTACTTAGATAAAATTTGATCAGGATCTGAAGACTCATGCTTGGTAAGCATAAGTCTTGTCTAAACATCAGTAAATGCAAGATTTATGTGGTTCCAAGTCTTCTTCCTAGCAGCTCACTCCTGGAGCAAAAAGGGGAAAGTCCCTTCACCTGCTCTGGCTTCATGAAAAGGACAAACATCCGGCCAGCTTTCTCCTCTCAAAGGACATTATGTTGCTTGAGGGAGGTCTTATTGCTGAAAATCACTACAAATTCAGAGGTGTGGAAGCTGATCCAATTTCTATTATGAATAAATTTGGCTTTTTCTGTTTCCTAGCCATGTAGCATATGTTAGCTTGCACAAACTTGCTTGAGAAACATTCATTTTGGAGCTGAGCCTCTGAAGTAGGCAGATTCCTGCTTTGTGTGACAGCAAACCAGCTGTATTCTCCTAGCAGCTTCAAGTACTATATAAGGAAATGTTGGGAAGGTTTTTGATATCCTGGAAAAACTCTTGAGGCAGAAACCCTCTTCCGTCTTGTCTTGCCTCTTCCCTTAAATGATTCTACACCTACAGCTGCTGCTAGCAAGAAACACTCTCAAGTCCTCTTCTTCTGCCTGTCTAGTATCTATAGGTAAATTTGTATATCTTTTATAGGCTCTTCTCTCTTATGTACGTGGAGATCACCCCACAGTAGCAATTCTGTGTGCAACTGTCACAGCTGTCACGAGCTCGGCTTACTTGTGGAACTTACCACAATAGTACTTGATAATCGTTGATTGATATGAGAATGTACATAAATGTTTTTAACTCCTACTGGCATTGCCTTGTGTGGTGCAAATATCTATGGAGCATCTGGATCCAGCTGCTGGATGAAATTTTACATAGGAAAATAATGACTCATTATTCTTTTCCAGTAACAAAAAATAAGAATGCTTAAAATCAAAAAGGACCTCTGATGGTGTGTTTCTAGAAGGTGGTGATGCAGAACTGTAACTCATATGTCCTAGTGACAAGGATGCCCTTAAGGTTACACTGAGTATTTCAAAGAGGCAGCAGTTTACACCATGATTAAAATAGTCTGTTTGCCTGGAACATCCATTTAAGCAGTGCAATATCCATTTCTGTCTCTCAAAGTGATTTCTAACATGAGTCTTTTGTAATTTCTATTAATATTGCAGAATGGAGAAGATTGATACTGATTCACTCACCAGCTGAGTTAATTTTTCTTCAAGTATGGATTTCTATTAGGAATGTGCCCATGTAATGTAATAAAACTTGCTCATAACATTTGCAATCAGGTCTCAGTGCATATATTTTCCCCAGCATCTCCCTTTTAATAATAATTGTCAGAAGAAGTGGAGGACATAAATACTGGATGATTCACTGGCCTCCTGATAATTCTGTCCATTGTGATACAGGAATGTCTGAAATCTCAAGAAGTGCAATAGTTACTGGTAAGAGAGGAGTGAATGCAGGCTCGGTTTTGCTTTCTAATATATAGAAAAAGAGAAGTAAGGAAGAAACAGCTAAAAAAGTCTTTTTTACTGCCTTGTAGATTTGCTCCTGTCAGCCCTGGCCACATGTTTCTTGCTTGCTACGCTGATCTCTATCTGTGTCCTCCAGTTGTTTAGATACTTTAATTTGACTTTTTCTATGATAAATAATACATATAAGAGTTTAACATAACCCCTCCAAAATGTGATGCTTTTCTATTGTCATTTCCCCTCTCCTCTGAAAATAATTTTTCCTGTGCTATTCTATGGTATTTATGGCAAAGACCATTATAAAGTCAGTGCCTACTGGTCAACTCAATGGAGTGAAAAAGAAAACAGAGGGTCATAGCTGCTCCTGTGTGATTGGCATTGTCAAACATTCAGCTTTTGCCACTGTATCATTTTGCCCCTTTGGATTTATTTTAATAACCACCTTATCTCTACTGAAAGATTCAGTCCAACATGTTTACGGCTACAGAAGCCAAATTTTCTGGTCCATTACTCTCATCTCTTCATTCTTTAACATTGGCACCACACTTAGATTTCCTCTGGTCTTCTGGTGACATCTCTGATTTTAATGACTTTTTGATCTATGCCAGAGAATATGCAGACTCCCAGTTTTGCATCCCATAGTGAATCCCATCAGGTCCTGCAGAGGATGATTTGAGGTTTGCTTGTTCCACTAATAAGCCCTGTAGTTTGGACATGATCCTGGCCTTCTATTCCCAGAGCAGTAGTTGCCTTCTGGTCTGTGTGATCTGTTATGCTAATGTAGCTTGTGACTAGTACAAACCAAAAGAGTGGTGATTTCCCCTTCAGGGGACATAATAGATTCATCAAGCCACTGTTCTGTGCTTAGTAGTGTCTGATACACATACATCTGTTCAATAAATCATATATCCAGAACTATCAGGACAGAGGCATTTTTCCTAGAAGCGTGAGATTTGGTTACCTTAACATGTGTAATTCCAGCTTTTATTACCAGCAATAAAAAAATGTATCACCTTAAAAACTGAACCTCAGTGCTTGGCTCTGTGACTACTGACAAAAGCAGACTCTTTGCCTTGCATGTGTTTTACTGTGATTTTGTTGAATACAGGAAAAGTGCAAGAACATCATCAGATTAACAAAAGAAACAGTTTGAAAGAACACCCCTCCTCAGCTGAGATGTGATAATAAGTCATGAGTGTGCAGCTGACCCACCACAATATGCAGCAGAGAGAGATTAAGTTAAACCAGAGAACGTGGAAAGGGTGATTTGCTGCTGCTATAGGCATGTGAGAGCTCTGGGAGGTTTTTTCTTTAGCGCTCTGCATCCCGTGGCCTTTCCAGGTCAATAGAAAGCCCTGGTGGATATTCTGTCCATAAACAAATTAGCTCATAATGGTATCTGCAGAGCCACGACAGCATCCAGAAACCTTCATATCCTTGTTTAATAGATTAAACAAGTTTTATTTTCCTGCTGGGAAGAGCAGAGATTCCCTTCCTGTGTCCTTGCAAGTAGTGCTGTTGTCTCCACTGTAATCTTTGCCTGCCACTGCCCTCAAGACAAGGATGAAATGACTGATGGGAAAAGCAACACACTTCGGAAACTTTCCAACCATAGGAAATGCACGGTGTAGAGTAGTACTGGGAGTTAGCCATAACTGGGAGTTAGCCATTCCCCTGTGTGGTGTAAATACAGTCCATGAAATGGGGGTAGCGAGACCTGGGAGCAGCTGCCCTTGTGCAAGACAGCAGTTCGTCTCCCTCAGGAACTTGGTAGGAATGAAAAACCATGAAAGCATTCTTCCCAGAGACTGTGGCCCACAGAAGCAATCGGCTAAACAGCCTACTGGTGTGTTGCTTCTGTGGGAGGCAGTGATGTTCCTGAGTTCCTGCAGATGCTCCAAATTCAAACTCTACTGTCTTATGGTATTTTGCTGTTCAAAGCAAAAGTGGTGCTTTGGCACCCTTTTGTGCCTACGTCTCCTTGGGTTTCACATATTTGTGCCATGCTCACCAACTCAGCCTTTTATCGTTGCCTTTTCTCTAGCACTTCTGTGGGCTAAATCATTCAATTGGTTTAATCTTTCAGTTTATGGCCTTCTAGAAGGCATAAAAATTCTTGTCTCTCCTTGTGATGTGTCAGTCTCAAATAAAAAATGAATAGTGAAATAAGATGATAGACATTTATTCTTCACAGATCATTCCTCATTGTAGGCTGGATTGTAAACAGAATTACAGGTCTATGCAAAAAATCAGGAGAACTAATAATCTCCCTTCTGTTCCTGCATGATCTATCTAGTCTTCAGTCAGATCATGGGGAAATAGACTACACTATTTACCTGATTTCTTAACCTCTAGCACACGCAGTGAGTCAATGTCTCATTCTGCCTTTTGTATTCACTGGCCAGCATAGTTTAGCTTGTGGTGCAGTGCAGTGTCA
>NW_009596132.1:27560-27917 GCF_000690535.1 Cariama cristata | reverse complement strand
AGCGTAAAGTGGTTGTATTGGCAACATGGCTGCTCTCTAGTTTATCAAAATCTGTATCAGTTTGAAACTACCACAGTAATGCATAGGAGTCAGTATAAGGTATCTGCTTCTATAGATTTCCACATTTAATAATATCTTTTTTCTCCTCCTACAAGCTTTTAAGCATATTTCTAAGAAAAGAGCTTGTTGAAAACCCAATTTTCACAGATTTTCTGCAAAGAATTGGCCTATTGAGATGCTACTTTACAATGACTAAAGAATTTATGCTTACACATTGTTCAGATAAATGCTTTCATTCCTCATAATTGCAGCAGGAAACTGATACCAAGGCTCAGATACTAATCTGGAGTTCTGAAC
>NW_009596132.1:16626-27540 GCF_000690535.1 Cariama cristata | reverse complement strand
TAATTTTGTCATTATTACCTTTATCTTAATTGGTTTTAATATATAAATATTTATACTTTAATAGTATATAAATATATTAGTATTAATTTAAGATAAACTATTCTAAATTGGTGGTGAGGACGACTGCTGGTCAAAAAGAGATATCAATGTAATCCATGTTTTTTTTCTTCTGAACTGCAACATGTTCCCCATCATGACCTTGATCAACAGCTTTGACATCCTGCTGGAAAGGGATTGCAGCACAGAGGTGATGTTCTGAGAGATGAAGGAGGTGGAATTTCCCTTACAGCTCCAAAGGGACTCAACAGCAATATTTCTAAATACAAAATTCAAGGTTTTTTAATGAAAAATCAATGCTTGCCATGGAAAGCAAATACAAGTATTTTGTTTTCCTAAATATTAAAGGTTCTGTTAAAAAGAAATCGTTTAGGAGGAAAATTTGTTACACAGTTGTAGGGCTCCTGTGGTAATCTGAATTCTCCAACAGGTGTGAGTTGTTCCTAACAGATGTCATACTAATTAAGTTAATTTGAATAGAGGATTTGGTGTTGGGGAATTGTTTGTGAGGAAGATTTGGCTTACTCTGATTCTGAACTTGGACTGCTGTTGTAAATGTGAGTAGACTCAGTCTAATTTAATTCTGTTGCTTCTAACACTCTATTAGTTGTGGATATGTCTGCCCATTCGTTGCAGGCTTTGCTAGTTAGGTTGCGAGACATGTTAGGTCAGGTTCATGCTGGAGTGGATCTATAACTTCTGAACTAGAGCTGAGTTATATCTGATTGGTTCAGAAAGTGAACCAAGGGATGATGGAGTTCATTTATTGTTGCCTGGAATGAATCAGGCAGACATTGTGTGAATGTCTTGTGTAAAATGGAAGAACAAAAAAGAGGTTGTAAAAATAGGAGAATAGACATAGGCCGGTGTAAGTAAATTTAAGAGCTCCTCCTCTGACTGTCTCAAATATTTGAACAAGAGGGCATCCAGTGAAACAAAAATGAGGAACAGTCACAGCTGATAAAATACAGAATTATCTACAACTATAATTATCTACAAAATGTACAATTACCCTGAAGAACTTATTGCCACAGGAAATTACACATCTCCACTATAGAAGAAGGGTTATACTAGGGTTGTAAAAATATACAGAGTTATTCTAATCAACACTAACGGTACAGCTAGCATAATTAATGTCCCAGGCTACACGACTAAAGCCAGTCACTAATACAAGGGGAATATGTTATCCAATGTGAAGTGTACTTTATTCTACAACTGCCTTAAAAGTTTAATTTTTCCCAATGCATCTGCTCCTGATACAAAAGACAAGATACAAGGAGAACCTTACACCTGTTTAATAGGGCAGAAACCATGTTCACGTAGGATTTCTGAAAACTAAGAAAAAACTCACCCAGGCTAATTTAGTACTTGATGTTCCCTTCTCCACTTCCATTTAAATACCAAGAAGAAAAAGATATAATTTTTAAGATAAGCCTTCAAAGTTGCAGAACCTTGTTTGTCTTTCAAACATTTATTTGGAGCTTTTTGATCTTTTCTGGTCCTTTTGTATTTATTTTTAAAGCACACACATAAAGCTTTATAAAACCACCTTTCACTCTTCTTGATACTGCTGTCTAAGGAGTTACTGAAGAGCTGGGTTTATTTTTTTAATTAATATTTGTAAGATAGTTACTGAATAAAATGGCAGATCTAGTTATTTCTCTACTTTTAAAAGAAGTTATTGAAATACAGTTTGAATACAGAACCTGGAGTAGTACAGCTTTCATTTCTACCAGTGTTAATTTCTGTTAAAGTGTACTTGTCTCCTCTCTGCTATCTTTGTCTTCAAAAGATCTACATGATATGTGTCATCAGTCCTAACTTTAAGCATGGAATCAGTACTCAGGCAAAGTAGGTAGCTTTACGGGAGATTTTTATATAGAATCACACAATATTTTAGGTTGGAAGGAAAACTCTGGAGGTCATCTAGTCCAGCCTCCTGTCCGAAGCAGGTCTAATTACATGAGGTTATCACCCATTGAGCTGGAATACCTCCAAGAACTGATATTTCATGACATCTTTGTGCAATCTCTTCTAGTATATGACCATTCTTATGGAAAAGATTTTTCCTAGTATCTAACTGGAATTCCTCATGTTTCACTGAACCTTCTCCTCTCCAGGCTGAGAAAGCACAGCTCTCTCAGCCTCTCCTTGTATGTTCTGTGCTCCAGCCTCCTGTCCAGCTCAGTGGTGGGGAGTGGTGGCTGCACTTGCTCCAGTATACCAATATCTTTCTTGTACTGGGAAGTCCAAAACTGATCACACTGCTCCAGATGCCCAGGTAATGAATAGAGCATCACTCACCTGGATCTGTTAGATGCTTCCTTACTAATGCAGCCCATGAGGCTGTTGGCTTGCTTTGCTGCAAAGGTGCATTGCTGGCTTTTGTTCAACTTGGTATCTACCAGGACCTCTATGTGGACAAGCTCTGTGGAGCTCCATCCTAGAAGGCTGGGCCCCAGCCTATACTGTTGCTTGAGGATATTCCATCCTAGATGCAAGACCTTCCACTTTGCTCTCTTTGAACATCATGAGGTTTCTGCTAGCCCATTTCTCCAGGCTGTCCAGATCCCTCCGAGTAGCAGCCCTGTCCTCTAGTATACAGACTACTTTCCCCAGTTTGGTGTTATATCGAAATTTGCTGAGAGTGTACTCTGTGCCATCATCTAGGTCAGTAATGAAGGCATTAAAGATCGATGATTCCAGTACTGATCCCTGAAGGACCCCACTGGTTGCTCACTGACAGGTGGAATTTGCACTACCGGTCATGACTTTTTAAGCCTGGCAGTATAGCCGATTTTCCACCTAACTTATTGTTCACTTATCCAGCCTCCACTCACCAATTTGGTGATGAGAGCAAGGGGAACTGTTTCAAAGGCTCTGATAAAATCAAGGCATAGAAAATCCACTGCCTTCTCCTTGTCCATAGTCCATTCACTCTTTCATTAATCTAGGAATTTTTTATTACTATTATTATTATTTTATGATATTGTCCAATATTTTAATGGTGACAGTCACTAAACTTAGGAAGATATTTTTGTGTGTCTCTCTTTTAGGGCAAGAACTGTCTTTACAAAGGACTCCAAGACATCATTCAAAATTTATGTGATCAAAACAATAAGTAAACTAACAGTATTTACCAGCCTGGATATAATAACTTCTATTTTCTTCCATCATCAGTTCTCTTGATTGATTTACTGATTAGTATATTCTCATTAATACTTATTTTTGCTGAAAGCAAATAAGGTCATGAAGCCACAGGTAAAAATGCTGAGGCTTTCAAAACAAGATATATATTATATCACTTTGTAGAGTAACATACTTAATCACTCGATCATTTGTGGCAATAAGCCAACAGAGTTGTTCAAGAACAGTGTTTTAATTTCAAAGACCTCATGTAAGACTTTTATTATTAGTACTCAGAACTGCCAACTTATCTGGAATTTACCTTTGTAGTATATTTGTTGGAGTTCATAGAACAGGCCACTTAACATTAAGTGAAGCATGAAGACAACTGGAATTAGCAACCTATAATGACTGTGAAGCAACTACACTTGTAGTTTGACCTCTCTATACATAACAAGCAATAACTGGGAGAAATAAAGTGGACATTAAAAAAGAACAATTTAGAGGCAGCAAAAAAGGCTCTGAATTAAGCTGGTTGGAGGAAAGGTGCAACCACAAAAAGCAGGAACATTGCTCTGAGTTGATGTATCCTTGTTGTCTGTCCTTTGTCATCTTGGTAGTCTAGGCAGATCTTCAGTCCATTTAAAGATAAATAACTGAAGCTTGAAGCAACATGGGTTGTTTATGCTCAAGACAATGGCTCTACTCTGATTTCACAAGAGTGGAGAATCTAGCTACTTTATACCTAGTTTCTGGTATACCTAAATTGTTAATTGAAAATCGGAGTTTATTAAATAAATTGAACAAAGCTTGGAGAACGTGTCTGGAAAAAGCCTCTGTCACCAGCTTTAAAAATCCTAATTTGAGAAGACACAAGAAGATGTGTCTTTATGTGGTAGGATAAAGAATCAGGTGCTGGATTTCCAGGGAGTGACACAGCTGAGATAAAATTCTCTCAGAGCCATCAAAGCAAGACAATATTCAGCTTTCTTACAGTTTTTTCACCAAGAATGACTACCTTGTCTCACAGCCTTATGTAATCAACAGCCAACCCGAAACCCGATGTAACTTCCTTTCCCCAGATTATAATGTTTCTTCACATGCATAAAAAAAAATACAGTCAGGTGACACCTGATGCAACAGATGGATCTAGTGACATTATCACCTATGGAGGCCTTTATATACAAGTTGGACAACAATTCAAGTAAACAAGTGTCTGGAACAGCTTAGGAATTGCCCCCATCTTGAGGCAGGGAGATGGACTTCACAAATTTTGAGGTTTCTTTCTTTCTGTATTTTTTTTTGTTGCTCTTAGCGAATTTTTTTTTTTTAAAATGAATGTCTCTAGGATTCTGCACAGACATTCACCGATTATCTTTAGACAGTTGTTGATGAAATTGATAAATAGTTCTATGAAAAAATTGTGGTTAGATTTTGGGATTTCTTATAGATGTATTATTTTCTACAGACCGGCATGGCTCTTGAGTGGAAGTATGCTTTTATTATAATTCATCAACTGTAGTGCTTCAACTTTTCTTCTTAATTATATTAATAATAGCATTAATATCAACATTGACATAGATAGGTAGAATTTATTTCTGATAAAAATAGCACTACATACTTTCTTCAAACAATCCATGCCCTCCAGGGGTATTGGGATTACTTTGGACAATTGAAAAGGTGAAGTTTATCAACTGATTGTATTCAGAACACATTATTTACTGAATTAATGACAAATCAGCTTTACTGGCAGATGGAAAATTTCAGAGTGAGTAAAAATACTCACAGAAGCATGATTAAAAACTTAAGAAGATTGTCTAATAGGATGATTTTTGAATTCTTTGTTGGCCTCCAGCAAAGACAAAGTTCCTAAAAACTGTATTGTTTAAATTGATTTTGAGTATAGTCAATAGCTGTTCATCTAAAAGCAGGGATGGAAAAAAGGCAGGCTGAAATAAAGCAGATGATCTGCTTTTTGTCATCTGATTGAAGTGTGTGGAAAGGGAAAAGATATCTTTTCTTCTAGAGTTGTGAGAAAATCCAATAGAAGCAGAGTTTAAATGAAAGCATTTAGGGACAAAGTTAGTTTATACCCCTCGAATGCCTCGAGTAACAATAGAAAAGAGAAATGTAGAGCTGGAAAACATACTGAATTTAGTTGAGCCACAACTGCAGGCTTGAATTAGGCCCACAGAGCACTTATTAATTATGGCTGATCATTTTACACATATGGAAGTATCACCAGAACACAATTGTGTGTATGTAAGTGATCTATTAATTCAGTATCCGACTTTCTCCAGGTATTTACAGTTAATTACCAAAATTATTTATCCTACTGAATGAGAAGGGAAACATAAATAATTTGATTGATTTATAGATGATTTTTTTGGCCTGTTAATTTCTGTAAATGCTGTATCTGTGGAAAATCAGAGAAAATCAAGTCAAAATAATATGCCCTTAAATTTTATATCAAAATTGTTAGTTTTGTGGTGATTTTTCGTCTGTGGCAATAATTTTAATGGTGTAGGACTAACTCCCATGAGAGGAATGTTACTAGCCTCCTGAAGAGAGCAAGTTAGTCTGATCTCTTGTGTGTAGATCTGATCTCTCAAATATAGAGTTGGAAATTTTGTTTAAAAATTTTATTATGTAAAAAAAAAAAATCATATGTATGAAATTCAAAATTTTTGTTATTGTTCAGTTTGTCTTTAGTTTGTAAAACTCTTAAAATACTGTAAACACAACTCCCTTAAATTCTTATCAGAAAATGTCCAAATGCAATGGTTTGACTTGGTTGAGATGCTCCATTTAAATTTTCTTCAAAAATAAAGGAACACTATTTTCTAGTAAAGAAGCACTCCATAAGAAAATGGTTTTCTTCTAAGTCTTTTGCTGCTGGTAGTCATTTGCAATATTTCACTGAAACATGGGTATTATGGATGGTCATGGGTATGGAGTGGAGAAGCTGTCACAAGTCACATCCAGAGCTCTGAAACCAGAGATCAAATTTGAACTTAGAAATTGATGCAGAAGTGTGAATCAGCAATGTACTTTATTCCAGATTGATTGCTGTTGCTAAGGGAAAGAACTGTGTTTTGAACCAACAGGAAATTTTTATTATATATGATTTTATTTTGTGATACCGTGAACTGAAATAATATAGGGTGCAGGTCATAGTTGTGTCCAGTATGTGTTACAGGATGGGCCTAATATCTGACTAGCTGGGATAGGAGTGAGCATATTCAACCACTACAGCAGGATTGCTTGTCTGTTGGCATGCTTTTGGAAAGTGGAATAGGGGTCACTTCTGTACTCTTTAATTTTCTTTGAAGTGATTCGGAGTGCTTGGTTACAAGATACAAACAAAATGCATTTACAGTACATTTAAAATTGTTTTTAAACAACAGCAGCAAAAAAAGTGTATATAAACTTAGGAATCTATTTGGGATGTTAAAGCTGAATTCTGTTTTTAATTGTCAAAGAAAGGTGATACTAATAGCCTGGTAGTTTGTTGGTTTTTGTTTTTTGGTTTTTTTTTGTTTGTTTGTTTGTGTTTTTTTTTTGTTTTGTTTTTTTGTTTTTTTTTTTTTTAAATTCTCTCCACACATACCCAAATAGCATCCTGAGAGCAGCTCACATGTCATACCAGGAGCCATGGAATGTCAAAACAGAATCAAAAGAACAATAATGCTTCCTGGCATAGCTATATATTACCTAAAACAACAGAAAATGAGAATTTCAGGCATGGGTGCACAATACACATTCTAGCTCAGAGATTTGTCTGCTACAGTCCAGCTTAAACCAGCACATGTCATCACTGAAGGAAAATAACTTCCCCTTTTCATACCTCTTGCTCCTCTTCCCCATTCATTATACAGCCCATCCTTTTATATCTTTACAATACTCCCATGAACAATGATACTGATCATATATACTCAAGCCCTGATTCAGCAAAGCGCTTAAGTGTATGAAGACAATTTATCTTGTAGAGTTTAGTATGATGCTTGAACTGTATACCTTTCTTTCCTTCCTGATTCAAAGTCTTCCCCATGTGAGAGAAGCAGAACTCCTCAGTAAATTGTTACAGCTCTAAAGAGGTAATAAACACATTTACCATAAACTGTGGATTACTGTAACATAGGCTTTTTAAAATAAATACAATTGAAAATGATGAAAATTCCAGAGTTCTCCTCACAAAGGCTAGATCCTGCAGTGCTGGTTCTGTTTTAACTAGATCTGGTGTTGAAGATGTTTAACTCCTTGCTGTGGATGTGTCCTCCTAGCTGAGAGCCCCTGAGTTAGGTGTCTTGGAGACCTAACCTAAACCAGTGGCCTCATCTTTGTAGCTGATGGAGAGAGAGAAGTATTGGGCACCTCCAGGGGGATGGGGACAGGCCAAGGTGAGGCCAGGACATCAGCCTGTGGTGGGGGTCAGCATCAGGGAGGGGGAGACACACTTTGGGACTGCTTTGAACTGTAAGTTTTGTCATTTATAAAATGAGTGACTTTTTGAGGGAACTTGCCTCTCCTTGGCTTGCTTTTGTCCTTGACTACACTGACAAAACAGCTAACCACTGAAATATTCTTGGCTATGAACTATGCTCTTAGAAAACACATTCGATGTTCATATATGGTCTCTTGGCTGCTTATACTTATGCCCATCTGCTAGTATGGCATGATGCCGGCACATACAGTGGCACACCAGTTTTTTGGGCAAGGAGTGCCGACCATGAATGGTTTCACACAGGCAAGCTGCCGAATGCTTCAAGCACCATCTCTTTTGGAAGCATCCTTTCTTCTGTTATAGGATTGCCACACTGTTGCCATAGGGCTCTTTAAACCATTGGTAGCTTTTAATGCAATACTTGACTGTTGAGGAGGAACATAAGAGGCTGAAGAGCACTTGAGACTAGCAAGTATCTTTTGAAATGTTGTCTGACTTAGACGCATATGAAACACTGATTATTTGAAATAGAATCTATGGATATGTTAAACAGGAGCATTGGGTGGTTCTGGTTTTATGTATCATCTTTTTAAGTGATGAAAACAGAAATCCCATCCCTGTGTGGCACAGAAGCGCTTGCCAGCATGGAATACATCTTGTGATAAATTAATCACAAAGCTTCAGTGTTTCCACAATGGTCAAAAACCAATTAAGTGATTCTGAGCACAAAGTTGTCTCAATAAAAGTGGAGGGCATATGGGGACAGGAATGAGAGGTCAGATCATAAAGAGAGAGGAAATTTAACACAGGATTTGAATTTGAATTTGAATTTGAAAAGAAATCAGTGAACTGGAGAAAAATAGCATGACTTTCCAAGGAGTGCAACTTGGGACAAAACAAGAGGCTTTCTGCAATGATGATCAGTTACTGATGGAGAAGAATGTGATGCTGAGGGTGTAAAAAGAAGAAAACAGAATAGAATAGTGCAGTTCAGACTTAAATAATTTTATCACTTTAAATGCAAAAAAACTTACTGTAAGTTGAAAAAGGGTTCATTTTGCGTATGTTTGCCATGATTTCTAACTGGAGAAGAATTGGAATTTCCTTTCCTCTCTGCTTCAGGAATGTTTTACAATCTCAAGGCATATCTTGTTCTGCATTGGATGAGTGCCCCAAGCCCTAGGCTAGCTGCTCTTCAGGAGTGGTAGAGCTGTCTTTCTCTTTCTCACCAGAAATTTCATCCATGTTACTATTAGTATATTTATTCCTGAGGAAAAGTTCATGTTTTTTGAACAAGAAGCTCTTGCTCAAAATCTCTCTTGACAGAAAAAAATTTAATTGATAAATTCTCCAAAGAGAGTTAGATTCAGGAGTGACACAGCTAGAATCAGAGGAGTGACTAAGTCTAAGCAATGCAAAGGCTACCTAAGTGTAGTAACAATGTCAATACAACCACTTCAGTTGCCTTTAAAATACACTGAGGAATCCACTGATTAGAGCTGGGGACATACCGCTTCCGAACCTTCTCCGTGGCCCTAGGCTGTCCTAAAGAAAGCACTTTTGATTATTTTCTTTTCATTTGACTCATCTCTTAAGTTCTGTTTTTCCCTTTTCAAAATTATAATCTAATTTTCTTCCTCACCAAACCACTCACCAGGTTTAGGAGTTCTGATACATTTTTGGTGGACTTGGACTCACAAACCAAATTACTTCCTTCCCTCTGAACGCCCTCAAAGCCAGCAGCTTAGTGGTTTGCTCACTCTGATGGAGCGTGGAAGACTTAGCTTCATGTCCTCTGCTTTGCTTACGTAGACAATTCACAGTATCTTTAGCAAGAAACATCAAGGGACAGTCACTACAGAATGTATTATTTCTTGACAAAGACAAAACTGGTAAGAGACAGCTGGTTTCAAATTATTTCTCTAACTGGGCACTCACTAGTCTTACTGAAATGCAGAGACCTCAAGGATTACATGGGACTTTCAATCTTCTAAATTTTGTATTTAAGTATATATGACTCAAAATAATTTAGCCATATAATTCCCAGAAACTACATTGAGGGATGAGTACCACATTACTTTTGTGGATTTGGGACATAAAGTGGTAGTTAGGTTTCCTTCCTCTTTCTATATCTCCTTGCTTACAGGATCTAACAATATCTAACTACTGCTGGCCACAACAAAGCCAGTTAGGATGCAGTTATAGAGAGAGTAATGATGCCTATTATAGCTGAGATATTGTGTAATAGTTTCTATTCCACAACTTTCTGAAGATGAAATTGTCAAGGCTTTGTCCAAGAGTGGCCTTATTGCTGAAAATATACTCAATAATGGTTCAGCAATTTTACGATATGAGGAGAAAAACTACTTTGCTATTATAAAAATTAGACCTCATAACTTTTGAACACTTACGCAGCCAAACTATCCCATAATAAAAGTTGGAGGTTGGCATGGCAACCACCCTCTGAGGAGTCGGGCATTTGAATTCATTTTTCTGGGCTTGTAACTTATGTAATAATTTACGCTTCTGCAACACTGAAAAAACCCCACAGGTATTCAAATAATTTTGAACCTCAACTTGAAGTAAGAGTTAAATATGTTCAATCATTACTTTTATAAGTATTTTTCTTATATTTATTTAATTGACATAACCACAAAACGAGAAGCTGCTTCTATGCATCAAGATGAAGCATCAAACAAAATTTTTCCAAATATAATTATCTTATTCAAGGGAACGAGAATTGAATGACTTAACATGGTGAGGAGGAAATGAGAAATTAAGCTGCTAATACTCCAGCAATAATTATTATAAAAAATGTATTTTCAATACTGATTGTTGATTTAGTTGATCGCAATCATCCCTTTAATGTGCTCAGTTGCGCTTTCAGACTGCTAGACATACAAAAGATAGTGTTGCTTTTGTACTAAGATGAAACATGTTTGCTTTCTGCTGGTAGACAGTATAAATTTACATAATTCCGTCAAAGGTGATGGAACTACTTTGGTTTAAACTGGGAAATTGGTTCTATGTGAACAGCTATGCCTTCAGCATATGTTTACACCTATTCCAGCACATCACTGTTTTCCCCAAAGTTTAACCCTTCATGCCTACGTTTACAGTGTCATTCATAGGAAAAGGCCCATGCATTAGACTAGGCTCTTTGAAACACACTCAAAGTTATTTCTGAAATGTGGAAAGATTGCTGAGTGGACAGAATGAGATCAAAGTGTCCACAGTAGATTGGCATAGATGCCCACAGCGCAACTCCTGGAACAAAATAAATAGCT
>NW_009596132.1:0-16595 GCF_000690535.1 Cariama cristata | reverse complement strand
AGATGCATTGTTGGGGAGATTGAGGGTGATCCGAAGAAGCTTCCAAAACCTTCCATGCAGAGATAGTCTGAAAACTTTAGCACAAGACCACTTGGATGTGGAAACTCCTATAGATATGGAAACAGACTACTCCAAAAGCTGATTTTTATTGTCTCAGGTCAGCAACTCATCAGTTAGATGTTGGCAAGCCTGCTGTCCAGTTACTGTTGTGAGGCATTTGCAATGTAACCCTTAAAGGGGATTGCTGATGGTTTGCAGAAGAGGTCCTGAAATAATGACTAGCTTCTGCTGAGGCCACTGGTTCCACAATCACCTTTTTGAATAAGAGAGGAAATACAGTAATTGCATAGAATAATCTTTGCTTCCTCTGCAAGGTACTACAGAGATGGGTTTATGAACATGGCTATATGTAGTACGGGAAAAGTGGATACTGGTATTTCTCCTACAAAACTATTTGCATCTCCATGTTTCAAATGTCTTTATCATGACTGTGGATTGCTGTTCTTTGACCAGCTGCCTGTTTGCCAGATATTAGTTCACAGAGAGGACAAAAGGAAGTGATGGTTTCTTAAGCAAGTGCAATCAGGGACTGTAAAGCAGAGTCAAATCTGCCCCTGCCTCTGACTCATTTTAAAGACAGATGGGAGAGGCTCTATTCCTTCAAATGGAAGCCATTCCATCTGATGATGAAAGAATGATTTGGACCATCACCCAGGGTGCCTTTGGGTGTTTAGATTTATATTTATTCATTCTTCAACTTTATTCTCCTTTTAAGGATGGATGTTTCCACTGTACTGTGCTGAGGAATCCTGGCAATGCATTCCAGGAGACAGGGGTGTTTTGAGTGGTAAATTTCCGTTTAAGCACACTAAACCCCAAATTTTGCATTCCCTCTTTGACTTGCAAACACATGAAAAAGCTTTGAAATTTATTTGGAAAAGCCCTCACTGACTTTGTATTCCTAACTTGGTGAAAGGTTTGGGGTTGGTGTATTGCACAATGGCATAAAGCAAGCCAGACAAAAAGAGAAACAACGAAAGAGAGGGATGATAAATATCTGTGGGAGAAATAGGTAATCCGTAAGTGAGCATTTTTACAATGCAAACATAATATACTTTTCTAGATATTTAGGTAATAATGACCTCATTATCTTTCAACAATGCATTCTTTATTCCGGTTTCTTTTGGTACCTGACACTAGTTTTTGTAACTACAATAATGTAGAAATTACTGTACACATTGTTACACCTTGAGCCTGTTTAATTAGTTGCCTGGAAAAGAAAGATAATGTCTTATTATTTGTCTAAGGATAGGCAACTTATCCTATGTTTGGAGATAATCACCTTCACCCTGGAGTGGGAAGACGTCCTGCAATTATCACAGAGCTGAAACCAGTCCTTTCTTCCAGGGAAGGCGGTGAGTCCTGAAGGTAATGACACCTTCCAAGCCTCAGCTATCATTAAAGTCTTTTAGACACCATAAGACTCCATTTTATGGAGGTTATTCTTTAACATATTTTCAGACCAGTAACAGCTGCCTTCTCCATTCATTTGTTTCATAATACAATCTTAAAATTCCACTTGTCTGCAGGATTCATTAGCGATGTCTTTTTTATGTACACGGATGTGCAGACTTTGTGTGTGGTCTCCTAGAAAGTATAAACCTTCTTCCTATCTGATTGAGAATCTGGCATGCTCAGTCCATGAACTTGACTTCTATACTCCTCTGCTAAAATCTTGCGCAATGTTGAAGACCCATCCACTGAGAAATACTGAGCCCATTGCTTATCTTCTTATTTTTGAGGATAAATAATAAGTTAAAACATTACCATTCAGCTTCCTTAACCTGCTCCCATAACTATAGGACAGTCCTGCGGAACTGGCTCTTGACTGCAAGAAATGTTTTCAACTGTAGGTCTGGACAAGTCACTCAATGTGCTTCTTACTATATTTCACTCCAACCTTCTTGAGTCTGTACAGCCCTGTCTGTATCTTAGTAATGCTATAGTAGCATCTACCTACTGTAATGGAGCTCCAATTATTGTTAATAAAAATGCATATGAATAAACATTCATTTTTTTCTTAGGATGCTTAGGTCTGATTTTTCTGTCACTTTTATGTCTGTACATTTTTGTACTTTGGAGAGATCAACTGCTTTAAATAAGCTACACCAGCTTTTTCAGACTGGCAGCTGGAATACAGTAGCAAGTTGCAACATAATAAGCAAGGTGTTGTGGAGACCCTGAGGCCAGGCTGCCAAGGTGGCATCACTCCATAGAGCAAAATGTCCATCCTGGATGTTTCCTGATGAATCTCCTCAGCAACATCTGGCAATCATTATTGGTACAAAATGTCTATTAATCTATAAATAAGAATCCTGTCTCTGTCAGAAGAGGAGAATGTCAAGGCCATGGTTTGTCAAAGGAATCTCAAAAAAAAAATGCCATTCAGGGAATAGTTGGAAGTCCATTACCATTAGTAATGTAGCTGAAGATCCTTCCCAGCCATTTGATTCCATGATTCTGTGAATCAGAAAAAAATCCTTATTTCTTTCCTACTGGAATTTGTTCATTCATCAGAATTGAACTGCTTTGTAGAAACCTTTTGGTTTTGAGCAGACAGGTCTTGTGAAACCCTGCCTGCTAGGCAGTTGTTGAAGCCTGTTTGGTTTTCTCTCTCATCTGGCCCTGCACCAGCTGCATAATGAGCTGCTGGAAAATCTGTTTCCAGGCTTCAAGCTTCCCAGTAAATTAAGCTCCTATTTACTATAACCTCTGGGGAATTCCACTAGGCAGACCATCCCGGAGCTGGTGCTCCATTCCCTTTCACAGTAAATTTCAAAATGCCATTTTTCTTCTGCCTTGGAAAGCAAGCTAATAATGAAGTCCTGAGATTCTCTGTGAGGCAGAACTCTGCCCAATTCAGTCTTTACAAGCAATGGTCTGTACTCTGCTTTCAATGAATATCTGAGGGCATGCTTTACCTCGTGTTGTGCCCTGGCTCTGTCTGGACAAAGCCCTTTACAGTGCACCAGGTTCATCCATAATACAGGTACCATGTGCAACAGTTCACAGTCCTTTTGACCCAGACCAGATTTCTGTGGTAACTGTGGGAAGTTAAAACTAAAGCGCTTGCAGGTAGAGTGGATGAGGTGCAACAGACACAAATTATAACAAGGGATGTTCTCATGAGACATTAAAAAAAAATCACAAACACTTGAAACACATTGGCTGGAACAGTCTTGGACTCTCCATCCTTAGAGATTTTCAGAGCTCGACTGGACAAGGCTCTGAGCAACCTGATCAATGAGGGCCCTGCTTTGTGCAGGGGTCAGACTGGATGACCTTCACATGACCTTTCTGATCTAAATTATTCCATGATTTAATGAATTAACAACTATGGGTGGAGTACAATTCTCACAAGAAATCCTGAGTGCTCCATTCAAAAGGTTTAGATGCACCCAGGTAGACTAAGGAAGAAGAATGTGTCACATAGGCATGGCATTTTCTCATCAACACCCACCAGTTACTGACTTTAGCCCTTGTTATGGGCCAAAAGAGCTGCAAGATCTGCTTTCAAATTGTGTGATTGACCCTGTATGTACCCCTTAGGAAGATATTTAATTTCTCCATAAATTAGGACAAAATGTCGCTGGAGGGATGGAGCAACCAATGGATGAATAATTGTTTGTAAAACATTCTGCACGACTAAAGAAGTATTTCAAAGCAAAATAAAATGAAGTTATTCCACCAGGCTCTGTTCCACTCCATGAAAACAAACAGGAGAATTTTTGTCTGTAAGTGGAAAGTATTACCCTCTTGCTTTGGTATGTGTATATACAGTTCTAGATAGATAAATAGATTATAGTTAGGGATATGTTTACTCCATTTTCAAGAGTTAATATGCTTATAACATGAATAGATCTGGCAGATTGCCACATGATCTTTTCCTATATATAAAAATCATGATAATGATAAAGGCATACAAAATTCAAACTATTTGTTGTTTCTAACTAGAGATCTTAATAATTGCAGTCCAGATTTACTGCAACGCATTAGCAGTGAGTGATATTCATCTGAGATCTTGACCAAGGCACAATTGTAGCTCATTCCACTGATTTTATTTAAGTACTCTCCATGTAGGAGAGGTTGAACACATTAACTGGAAAAGTAATTATATTTTTGAATTTCAAATTTCAATGTATGCCTGTAAACTGTACTGCAAATTTAGTAGGAAAAATGTTTATTGCTGCTGGAAATGGGCCGTAGTGGGATACACTGCTACTTTACAGTTAAAGATAAGCAATCATATTTTAGTTAATAATCCTGGGGAGTCAGCCAACCTAATCCTTTTTTATTCATAAACTTGATTCTCAGTAAGCCATATATGTTGTTATCCTAGCACTGTTGGAGGGGTTTTGGTTGTATATACAGCAAAAATTATTCAATCTTGAGAGCAAAGGCTGCTACATTCTAAGAATATATATAACGTTTTGGGGCTCTGCCCAAAAGGAAAGATATCTTAGTGTTAAAATCAGCTGAAGACATTGTGGTATAATTCCTATCTTTAACAATTGAGATAAACTATGAAGTGAAAAAGTTTAATACCTGAAGAAGTCATGGGAAAATTCTGGGTGTTACTGTAAAAAGTGATTCTACAAGAAATGCGTTTATGTGGCTCTGTCTTTGTTGAAAAGGCTTCTAGCATGTGCCTACTTGATTTATGGTATTTAGACATGCCAGGATTGCAAGGAACTGACTGACCTGTCTCTGGTATTGGAATCATCCTGAATATGTTTGTGCAGTAGTCCTCCTGATCTAATTGCCCTGAGGGGATATCTGGAGTAATTAATCATAATGACTGTTCTTTGATATGCACATCTTTACTACATGTTAATGTGTCTGTTTAAAACTCTGGAGAGCCGACATGTTCCATATGTCCACAGGAGGCAAGGGTATGCTGCATGGCAAATTCCCAAGTATAATGAAGCTAGCTGTTGGGCTGGAGGCTTAGAAAATATGGGAGGCTCCCAAAGACACAGTGAAAGTCTAGATTAAAAAAGGAAGGTTCTTTGGATATGAGAAAGGAACAAATGGACAAGTTTCTGTGGTAGTAGCGGGCTATCTGGACTTCAGAAGACAAGCTATGAAAGGCAGAAGTAAAATCCAGATGACCTTGACCTAAGTCTAAAAGTTCAATTGGATAACAATTATAGGTTTGACTGGTTTTGGCTTGTTCTGTGGATTTTTCTACTAAATAAAAAGGAAATAATATTTCAAAATGCTGCGTGGAGTTATTTCATGTTTGTCTTAAGCTATGGACAGAAGTGTTCTGGCAAATTGTACTAATACAGTTTAAGATGTTGCTGCCCCAAGTTGCCTGTCTTGCCTCTCTGCTGCTGCTTATCATCCTTGTAGCAAAAGTCAGCAGAAGGCAACATGTACCTGTGTCCTCACTAATCCAACTTACCACCCTCTGCAACTGTCCCAGGTCTCAAGCCAACAGTAGAAAAGAATATGCCTACAGGTTTTGAAATAGGGCTCTGTCAAGAAATCAGGATCTTCTGGTACCTGCGACCTGAGAAGCAACACTCTCAGCAGTGCATACATAGAGGAAGAGCACTGATGATGCCAGAGCTGTGTGTACCACAAACTGGCTCATTATCCACATTTGCTTTTTCATGGGTTATTTGCCCCTTCCTCCATGCATCCTGCACTGACCAGTGTCAGAGTCAATATATTGGATGAAAAAAGATCCATAACAGTGAAACTAGATCAGATCCAGCCTGAATTTGGCTATACTCAAACATGCTCTGAGCAAAACACTTAGATAAACTCAAGAACTTACTAGTGAAGGTTAATAATAGCCTCTATTTAAACTGATAATTCCTCTATGCAGCTGTTACTTAAAATCAACATAAAGCTTCTTGGTGGTTTGCCTGAGGAATGAGCTGTATAAAAGCTATTCCCCAGTTAGTCTTAATTATTTGCTGAATATATACTTTTCTATGTGCTTCAGTCACCTTCCAGCTCAACACTTTGAGGAACTGTGAAACTGTTGAGAACAAATCCAATTCACTTCATTGAGGTCAATCATCCCAGTGGTAAAAAAGCGGTTTTTAGGTGGCAGGATTTGGCTCTCTGTATAGTGTCTTCTTCCTTCAAATAAATGCACGTTCTCATCTCAGAGCCATAGTTTTTTCTCAGTATGAGAATATCTGTCTCTCTATCTAGTTCCTCTGATCTTTTGCATGGTGCTAATCACTGCATTATGCATGTTTGAACATTTCCTTGATTAATTTCATCTGTCGGGTGAAGTCTTAACAATTAAAAAAACCTATATATTATTCACTTACTAGAAGCTGTTTGCAAGAAATTTTAGAAGAAAATGGGTATTTTTCAAAGATGTGGAAACATATTTAATGCAGTGCACTTATTTGACAGTAGCCAAAGCATTGCACATGTTGTGATGTATCTTCCATCCTGCTAAAGTTTCTGCTTCTTGAATATTATGAACCTGGGAACATTACTGACTTCTTTGGAGGTGGTTTGTACTCAGATTTTTTGCATCCTAAGAAAGCTCAGATAGCAGTTTGAAAATGGTTGGCCTGAGGAGTCTATTGTGTCAGTCTATCACTACACTGAAACTGGGGGAGCTGGGGAATGGCTTCCGTATTATTCAGCAGTCACCCACTCCTTACACAAGAATTAGCACCTATCTGCCAACTTTATTAAATTAACTTCTGGTAAAGCAAGCTTTATGGGATGAAGGGCAGCACAGCTCTATAAGGACATAGATATCTTAAGAGACAAACAAGCAACACTGACCAAGTCATGTCTGTGGTTACTCTGCTGAATCCAACCACGGTTAACCATCTGCCCTAATTTTAGTGGGGCAGCTTAAACACCCAGCAGTAGCATATGGTGAATGTGCCATGCTGGCCAGCGCTGGTGGCCTCTCTCTTTCCTTCTCTGCCCCACTAGCTCCACATCTGATGAAACCAGACTATTTACCGTTTCCATACATTAGATTCATTGTTTCAATATTATTTTTTAATTCTTGGCTTTATTTAAGTGAAAGCAAATTTTGTCCCTGTGGGGTGGAAACAAAGTTACCATTATTTTGAGGGAACATTGTTCTCTGCCCAATTTGACTGAAGGCAAAACTGCACTGAAAAAAAAATAAATTGTGTGCAGATATGTGTGAGACAGTCCTGAGGTTCCATACTCTAATGTGAGGGTCTCATGAAATGTATAAGAGAGGTCAATTTTGTCAGAGGCCCTGAGGGTATAATCAGAGTACCTCCTTTGGTACCTCAGGCCATCTGCTATGGCATCTAATAACCTCATGAGAGCAATGAACAGCTCAGACTGTGATTTAGAGCTGTAGTCTGACTGCCTATTCTGGCTGCTATATGAAATGAAACTCCAATTACAGTGTCTAAATTCAGAAGAGAAATAAGCAATTCAAACCTCTGGCTATTAAGGGCTGGCATCCCATACTGCCTGTGGAGCAAGGTGGAGGCAATATTTAGACCACCAGCAAGAGCTGTGTAAGTTAACCGTTGTGACTGCTTCTTTCCTGTGATGCTACAGGGAATTAGGGCCTGACAGTCCCAGCACAGCACAGGATCTGTGCTTAGGTGCTGTGGCTATCTCTTAGTCCATCTTAAGTGTTGTAACAGGCAGGATGAATACAGCCCTCTTCCTCCCCCTAATACTCTGCTGGGACTGTGGAAGGAGGGAGGGAGGGAAGGAGGGAGCGAGAGGAAAAGCCATCTGTGCAACCCATCAAAGCGGTGAAACAGTGGGGGAAAGATCCTGCTGCTTTCAGCTCTGTTTCCATGAGTGCAGAAGTGCTGACTGGGATAAGACTGAGAAAGAGTGATGGAGAGTGAAATTGAAAAGGAGAGAGAGAGAGATCCATGGAAGTCAGTGGGAGTTTTGCCACTGACCCTAATGGGATTATAATTTAGGCCAGTCTGTGCAGATTTTAATGAGTCAAATGAAGACAGCTAAATAGTTTAAGTGAGCTATGTGCAGACTCCTTCTTCAATATCCAGCATGCTAAGTAAGCATGCCAAATCAAATGCAGTGTCCATTATCCAAACGATATCATTATCCCCCGAAGAGCACTTCTCTCCTGGCAGTGCTATGTCACAGGCTGCCACCCAAAGCACTCTGCAGCTCATGGCAAAGGGGAGATTATGAATAGACTGAAGTACAGGAACTCTTACAATTCACTTGAAAATTGGTATTAATACATATGCAAATGCATTTGGACGGTGTGAAAATCAGACTGTACATTTCCAGTTTTACCACATGACACTAGTTTTCCTCTTCCTTCCACAGTGACTCAGGTATTTGAGAGCTGTGCAAGCTGGGAATGTAGGCTTTTCAGTTTATCATCACACAGCCCCCACTGTGCTCATTCTTGAGCACATTTGCAATTGGCATAAACGTGTTGCCCAAACTGATAATTAAATTTGTCCGCATGGGCCAAGGCAGTACTTTGTGGAAACACTGACCTGGGCCTTGAAACACTATATTCAAGTGCTGTATCCCAGCACAGAACCTCTCAGGGGAACTGTTTATTGATCCCATCACCTGTCGTGCTGACGGGTTGTATCACCTGGGTTACATAGGTCAGACAGTGAGAACAGATCTCTGTTCAGTAACATGCATGAAGTCTTCAGTCCTGGGTTTTAGGACTCTTTAGTCCTCCTGACATGTTCCCAAGATCCTACTGCAGCAGCCTCCCTCTTCTAGCCACAGGTACAAGTACATCATCAGTTTGTCTCAATCATTCTGTTCCCTTAATTATCTGTATTGTATAATGTGCTCTTGGGTTCCTAGGCAATCCAGAAAGATCAAGGGAAAATAGACGTTGTTAAGACAGCCTTGTTAAGAGCACAAAGGTCCCAGTAGTCTAAATAAGCATTATTTACCCCTAACATAAGGGCCATTACCCTAACTTACTCTAGTAGTTAGACTTTTATGTCTGAGCTTGTCTATCTAGCTTTATAGTCAATGGAGAGAAGTAGAAAATTTCAGAGAATGATCGCTTTCTTCCTAAAACCAGTTTCTAATACAAGATAGATGAATTGCGTTCTGGAGCTATCTATTTCTCTGCCTTGATTATAAAGACAACTTGGGATATTGATCTTATCAGCAAATGTCTAACTTCTAAGTGCCTTAATTAGGTGAGACGAGATACGAGATGTTCAGAAGGTCTCTGACCTTGGCAGTCTCCATTTAGGAGGGCTGCTCAAACTGGAAGCATCATCCCTCAGAACTGGTTGTTTTTGAAAATACAAGCCACATGGGATTTTATCGATGAGAAATAATAACAAAAAGGAATAAAAGAGTAATAATTAATAAACTCATACATGTTATAAAACTGATTTCCTCTGTACTTGCCAAGGAAACCTAACATTCAGGATTCTGTATTTATTCTGTAAAAGCAGATGTCACAGTCCCAGGACTGACACACCATTCCTTACCTCACTGTAGACAATTAGGAAATCATCCAACTGTGTAGTGGGAAAAATAGAGATGTACTATCAGACAACTCCTATGGGCAAGGGACCAGAAAGCTTTCTGCCTTCTCTGCCACAGTGGCACTCCACAGTCCTCAGCATGCCTGGTCCTTCTCCCATTGCTTTATTTATTACCTTTTCTTCCCTTCATGCTAGGAAATCTGGGGAGCTGGTACACAATATCCCACAATAAGAGTCATCCCAATGATAAATTATTTTTTAATAACAAATTTTGAAATGGTAACATCAGACCAACACTAGGTTCATGAAATGAACTGAAATACCTGATGCTTCACCCTGACTGGGAGAACATGAGAGCCAGGAGGGTTGGCTGCTCCCTGTTACTTTTGGGGAAGAGGAGTACCTCTTGCCAGTGCAACAGGAAAAATAAGTAGCACCTGAATAGCAGTTGGCATCAAAACATACACACATACACAGTGCTAACCTTGGATGTTGTCAACAACAGCGGATGGGAAGGGGGCCACTAACAGCTACATTCGTACTCTGGCTCTTCGAGGAGCTTATATCTTTTTAAGTATGTACTTATCCCTCTGATGACCCTAAAAGAAAATGCAGGTGATAATTGGACAATCTGTATCTGTCAGAAACTGAGATTTTAAACAAAAGTTTGTTTGGCATTCTTTCTCCCTCCCCTCACTTGATACATGTTGTGTGCATATTTATTAGGTAGCCTTTAAACTCCCTTTCCCTCTCTCAACAATTACACATGTAATAAAAATGATAATCACAATGGGTGGAGATTGAATTTCCTCTCCTTTTAACAGAAAGGACAGCCTGGTAAAAAAAAAAAAAAAGGGGAGTTAATTAGTTGGATATAATTGCACATTCCTTGGAGTTAAAATGCACCACATACTGGCAGAAAATGCTATTTGCCATATGGTATTGGAACACTCTGGAACGATGTCTTTTCCTCTACTATTTTCTGCAGACTGAGCATGGACTTGGATTATTTGTGGCTTCCCCAGAATTTGAGTTATGCAAGCCAGCTCACTGAGTGCCCCAAAGCAGCAGACAACCATACTTCTTCAGTTCATAATATGTACTAAAAAATAAACAAACAAAAAATCTTGGTTTTGCAAAGTTTTTAATGAAAGCCTAAAGTTTCACTTTTCAGTGGTTTTGGGAAACTTTCAGAAACTTTTTTCTTCTAAGAGTCGAGTCAAAATCCCCTCACTCACTACTGAACAGTGTTATTAAGAGCAGTGGAAGAGTCTTTGAGGGAAGTTATCAAATACTAGTAGGAAATGGCTGTGTACTTAACATGGAAATAATTTGAAATAAGGAAGAGGTTAAAAAAAGAGGAAAACATAGACAGTTGAATCTTTATTTTGCATGGTTTTCAGATTGAAAAAGATTAATAAAAAATGGGAGTTTGCTATGTGACTATACACATTCATTTACCTAACCTTTCCCATCAAAAATTTCAAGTTTGCCAGCTTTGATACAAGGTCCTTACCAGTGGACTTTGATACTGGTCCTTACCAGTGATTTTTCACTGTTCATTTTTAAGATACACATCAACATGCACCCCCCACCCCCCAAAAAAAAACCCCCAAACTGCTAAGAAATAGCCATTCTGCTTTCTTAGATTTATATGTCTCTGGGAAATTACTCTCCAAGCTCCTAAGCTTATTTTCTTGTTGTGAAAGAGATACATAGGGACTCACACTAGTGCTTACAGACTCTGACTTAGAAGTGAAATAAAAGTTCATTTTCAAGCTATAAAAGTATATTCAGATCTTACAACAGCAACATTGCCTTAATTACACTTGTAGCTCAGGTTTTTTGTCTTTTCTTCAGTTTTATGGCCCTGCTAATGCTATCAGGTCAATAAAGTTAGCAGCTTTAATTGAAAAATTGGCAGTGAATGTTTTCAAGCTTCATTGCTCAGATAGGATAATTATTGGGATGTGTAGATTTTCCTCTCTTGAAAGTAAACACTTATATCACATGAATAAGTAGGCCAACATTTTTGTTGTTAAATCTGTCAGATGAGTAAGTTATTTTTTTCTCCATATAGTGTGTAAACTGAAGGTAAATTATACATATGAGTAAAGACAGGGTTAGGCATCCTAAATTTCTCCAAAAAAACCCCCAGATATGGGAGAACTCATGGGAGTACTGCTAGTAGCTTCATAGAATCATAGAATAGTTTGGGTTGGAAGGGACCTTTAAAGGTCATCTAGTTCAACCCCCCTGCAATGAGCAGGGCCATCTTCAACTTGATTAGGTTGCTCAGAGCCCCATTCAGCCTGACCTTGAAAGTTTCCAGGGATAAGGCATCTACCACCTCTCTGGGCAACCTGTGCCAGTGTTTCGCCATCCTCATTGTAAAAAATTTCTTTCTTCTACCTACTCCGAATCTGCCCTCTTGTAGTTTAAAACCATTACCCCTTGTTCTATCACAACAAGCCTACTAAAAAGTTTGTCCCCATCTTTCTTATAAGCCCCTTTCAAGTACTGAAAGGCTGCAATGGGGTCTCCCCAAAGCCTTCTCTTCTCCAGGCTGAACAACCCCAACTCTCTCAGCCTGTCTTCATAGGAGAGGTGCTCCAGACCTTCAGTCATCCTCGTGGCATCCTCTGGATTCACTCCAACAGGTCCATGTCCTTCTTGTGCTGAGGACCCCAGAGCTGAAAGCAGTACTGCAGGGGGGGGTCTCACCAGAGCAGAGCAGAGGGGCAGAATCCCTTCCCTCGACCTGCTGGTCACGCTGCTTTGGATGCAGCCCAGGATATGGTTGGCTTTCTGGGCAGCCCGCGCACATTGCCTGGGCATGTTGAGCTTCTCTTCAACCAACGCCCCCAAGTCCTTCCCCGCAGGGCTGCTCTCAATTCCTTCATCCCCCAGCCTGTATTGACACCAGGGATTGCCCCAACCCCAGTGCAGGACCTTGTATTTGGGGGAAACTCCCAGTATCACTCAGCTTCAGGATCTTTGTGATTCAAAATAGCAAAAATTTATAATATATAGTACAATAAAATACATAATTTACAAATTGGAGCTGGCAATGCAGAGTGGCTTATGCTCCTCAAAAATTTTGAAGTATTAGCACCTTTTCACTGGGGTCTCCAATGAGGTTCACAAAATGTTGTACATTTTCCCCCCATTTTTCCTAACGTGTACCCCTCCCAACTTTAAGGTAAAATTGAACTGAAAGTGAATGAAACTACATACAAACATTAAAAGCACTTAATATATTTTTCTCATCCCGTTTTCTTTTGTGGGGCTTATCAGTGGCAGGGTTCCTTTAAAACAGGTAGTCAATGTGATTAAAAAATAAGAAGAAAATATGTTCACATGCCTTTGTCAATCTGATTTCATTAAGGTCAGATTTTTCCTTATTTTTAGAATGGTCAGTTCTGTCTTAGTGAACAAGTGGAATAATTCTTAGGATTTCTCTGAAGTCTTAGGGAAGTGAGAAATTATTGGAAGGTAGAACCTGTCAGAGGGGCTTTCCTAGCAGTAGCAGGCTTTAAAAATATGATCCTAATTTTGCATTTTCCATTAAGAAAAATCGCAGATGATTTCTCTCTGGCTGCCCCTTGAAGTCAGCGACCTGAATATTAAGCTCTCAATTCTTGCTAAACCAGACTTTTTCAGGAAATGTCAAAAATATTTGCATTTATTCCAAAGAAGGTGAAATTTAAACCAGACAACCCTCAACACTGTCCATAGGATAGAAATTTCCTGCTTGCTTCATAGCTTACCTAGCCTCTTGTTCCATTCATTACAGTGTAAAACACCATCATTTGATATCTCTATGCTACTTGATGGGGCACTGCATAAAGGAATGTGCATTGTATCACAAAAATCTCAGTTTCTGGAAGCATTAGACAAGGACTGAGCTTAATACAATTAGGTCTGCTTCTTAACTTTGCTAACTAGGCAATGTGCAGTTAAAATGCATTTGTTGTAGGAGCTAGTGTCTGGGGCAGTTCCTTGGGGATCTTTTCATTTATCCATATTGCAAAGTGCTCTTTGATTCATGCCTGTCTCCAATCATGCTCTGCTCACAATTCAGCCACACTAGAGACTGGTCTGCTGAAATATTTTGATGCCATCAGCCTGATCCTCTGTTGCTTTGCACACAAGTTGTCATTGCCTTGTCAGATGTTGTTCTGACCTGCGCAAAATGAGTATAATTTACTACAAAGCAGAGTGGTTAGTTGTCATTTCCAGTAACTTTTGTATGAGTATCCTAAAGTGGATGCAAAAGTATTTTAAACTTATCTTAAGACCCTTAACAAACCACAGTACTGTGTTGAGGTGTATACCGTTCTGTTCTTTGTACTATTTCAGCTAAGGATATTTTCTTTTTTCTTTTACCTTGCATAATGACACTCCAGTTCTGTCTGTGTGAGAGAATTCTATATCAAATGTTCTCACAAGAAGGAAAAATTTCCTTTTATGCTTCCTTAAGCAAATGAAAATCCTGTGCCTTGGAGCACTGGGTCTGTTGAAAGACCCAGTCTGAACACTGCAAACTCAGGAATCCACCCATGCCATTTATTCTGCTGGAATCTATTGACCTGGAATATGTTTAGTTGCTATTACTATTATTATTGATTATCGTCTGACACCAAACAGTTATAGAATTTCCCATCACTGCCCACGGGATACTCATGAATTAATTCAATCACAGTAATTCTACTATTAATTTACAGTTTCCTGAAGCCCCAATTCAGACTGCTGAACTCTCACCGAAAAAACGTACAGTAAAAGACAAGTTTCTGAAAAACACTAATGTAGTTTAAGGTGAAGGCAGGTAAAGGGAGAAGATCAGCATCAGTTTGCGTCATGCAGAATTTACCCACTTGTCTCAGTTCAACCTTGAATACCAAACAGATGAGTTTACTTGCTTATAGCCTTATCAACCAAAAAAGATGGGAGAAAAGTGTTCATTATCATTTAGCAGATGGTGAATAGAGGCACAGAACATTAAGATCAGATTTTAAAAGCCATTTAGAAGTCTAAGGAGGCAGATGAAGATGAAATGTTATTTCTGAGGGTGAAGTTAGTGCTTATGTGTGTCACGAAGTGTCTACACTCTTTTAGAAACACAGCTTTAAGAAATTTACAAGGTCACTGAGAAAGTCTGTCACAGGGTATGATGTAGGACCAGTTTTCACACATGACCTGTGAGCGCAAGAATACTTTTGCTACCTTGAAAAGCAAAATACCTATTCATTCTGCAGAAGCTCGGTAGTGGTTCTCCTTCCTCGCTTCAGCATTGCAGACAAGCCTGACTTGATATTGTCTCTCTGTCCTGTGGAGAACTTCTTCCATTGTGTACATATGGCAAGGCGATGGGTTGCCACAGGTTAAGTTATGCTTTAAAAAATTGTTTATTTTATTCCCATATCTGTCCACGAGTAGTGGCCATGAAATCACTCCTTAAGTTTTGTTTTGGCAATGAATAGAGCCATTACCCCTGGAGAAAGACCTGGAAGTCCTGGTGGACAACAAGTTGGCCATGAACCAGCAATGTGCCATCATGGCCAAGAAGGCCAATGGTATCTTGGAGTACATTAGGAAGAGTGTGGCCAGCAGGTCAAGGGACCTTGGAGTCAAGGACTGCCCTCTCTGCTCTGCCCTGGTGAGGCCACATTTGGAGTGCTGTGTCCAGTTCTGGGATCCCCAGTTCAAGAAGGATCTGCATCTAGAAATCCTGCTATAGTGGGATCATAAAAGGAGATGAACCAGAGAATAATTTCACTGACTAGGTGTGTATTCTTGCTTATAAAGACACCAGAAATGTTTTTGAAGAGGCCTAAATATTCCTGAGAGAGTACAGCATCATCCATGTCATTGAGCTAGGTAACCCATCCATCACAAGCAATGGGGACAGTTTACCTCAGGTTTTCTGCAGGGAAAGCAGAGTCAGATAGAAGAAAATAAGAGAAAATATTAGGGTGGGGGCTGCTGTTCCAACTTACAGAGTTTTGCACAGGTGGAAGAGCTCTTCTAGCTTTACTCAACAGATCAAAAAAAGATGGCCAAAGAATGTCTTGTTCATGCATAAATAAATTCCTCTATTGCTGTGTCAGACCAGTGCATTGGAACAGACACTGTTGCTCCCACAACAGAATAATCCTTTAAGCAGCCCCAAGGCTATGCAGTTAGGGTCAACAAAATAAACCAGCTCTACAGAGCACTGTCACACTCCTGACAGCTGGATAGACCACTTTCAAGGTAGGCAGTCCCTCTCTGGTGGATTGACCTTGGCTGGCTGCCATACCCCTACCCAGCCACTTTTTCACTCCTCTTCCACAACAGGACAGGGACAGGAAATAAGAGGAAAAAGCTCATGGGTTAAGATAAAGACAGGGACATCACTTGCCAATTGCCATCATAGGCAAAACAGACTCGACTTAGGGAAAAATAATTTAATTTAAAAATAATTTAATTTATTTTGGGTAGTGAGAAACAAAGACAAAAATTAAACCAACATCTCCCACACCGCACACAATTTTTCCAGCTTAACTTTACTTCTTGACTCCTGACTCCTGTGTGCCATAGAGCTGCCATATATGACCCAGGAGGCCTCTTGGGATCAGGCCAGATACCCTAGGATATCTAAAGTGCGCTAAGCACCTAACTTTAACTGCTTGAATTATGCTGTGCAGAGAGTGTTCAGTTCCTAACAGAAAAGTACCCAGTGCCATCTGGGAGCTTGTGGAGTGTCCGAGACCTCTAGACAGAGCAAACCAGTACAGGGCGTCATTTCTATCAGGCCTGCCCTGCTCTGGTGTAGTGGCTACAAGTCAGGTGAGACTTCTCACAACACCATAAGCGATACTGCAGAGCCTGTTTTCAGACAACTGAATCCCGCTCTGTTCAGCCAGGTGTGAGCTAAGCATCCATAGGCAGAGCCAGGGGAGTTCCAGGCCCTACAACTGGAATTAAAATAAGTATTTAGTGCAATTTCAGAAGCTTTAGTGTACCCAACCTGGGCATGTATTTCTCCCAGGTGCAGTATTCTGCCAATTTCATGTATATCCATAAGATACTAGGCTCTCAGGCAGCCCAAGCAGC
>NW_009596131.1:29244-46415 GCF_000690535.1 Cariama cristata | reverse complement strand
AAACCGGTGGGAGTGGGATGGATGGAGGTCATTTTGTGACAGGGAAATAGCTAGTATTCTTACCCACAAGAAGGGATATAAATAGAAATACTCACAGATCTGAATTTTTTCCCCTCAGAATCAGGACAAACCAGTAATGGAGGACATGCATCAGCTGTGTTAGGGAGAAAAAGACAAATTATGGGAACTAATCGTATCTCCAACGTACAGCATATGACTATTGAATCACGAATCGACCATAATAGATCTCAGAAGACCGTAACATATCACAGGAAAATGAATGTAGCGTCTGCAAACTAAACGGATTAAGGGCAGAGTATACTTCAGCAGAGTGCACAGGGACATGGACGCAAAGCTTGCTTTAGCATTTGTTTCCTAAGAATGCATTGCAGAAAAATTCTGATTTTGTTCAAAAGGATGAAAAGCAATATCAACAGAAGTGATGACAGCACTAAGCAAACAAAACATAAGTCAGGTGAGATACGTGCAAAAAGGTTAAGAGTCTGCAGCCACAGCGAGGTTACTAAAATGGTTAATATTTAGCAACAGTTGTCCCATAGGGTGTATGATAACGCCTATTTCCTATTCTGAAAAGCTATAATGTTCACAAAACTACCATTACTTTTAATGTGGGCTGTTCACATGCATCTTAATTTTTAAGCAGGAACTGAGAACACACTAGTTTGGCAATGTTTTCAATTACTGATGTATTTAACCAGGTACTGTGATAGTTTTGGTGTTGATATTTTATCAGTCATGTTTCAATTGTATTTTGGCCCAAGCTATGCAAACTACTACGAGGTACATTTTTAGTTCATATTTAGGCCAGTGTCTGTACGCTCAGCTGAAATAGTACCTTGCCATGGAAATAGCTCCACATATTTCAGTGAAATGAGTCTTGAGGTTTAGATAGTAGAGTCACATTCCAAATATCTCTACATCGAGAAAGTTCTCTAGCCAGGGTGTTTTAATTTTCACTTTAGTTTCTGTTTTTACACTCAAGCGTATAATAAGCATTTTGTTGACAGGTATCTTTTCTTTTATGATATGTGATCTTTTATGCAAAACATCCCATTCATTAGATACTCCACAAAATACATATTTTATTTTAAAGCTTTTGAAATAAAAAAAAAAAAAAAAGAAGAAAAAGAAGAAAGAAGCAAAAATAAGCAAACAGCCCAAAAGAAATCAGGTCTTGCTTTTCTGTGGCACAATCCCATAGCCCAATTGTATGTGATCACTATTTTCTGAGACACTGTTCTCAGCTGTGAGTGATAATGTCTGCTAACTCACTGAGGTGAAACATTGCCTTATTCAGAAAAATAATTTGGGCCACTGCTGTAGAAAATGAATGCTACGTTCTTTACACGGAAAAAGAGCATGGGATATGATTTCCTATATAAGGAATGCTCTTCTGCAATACATCAAATCTCTTTTCTCCTGTGTGTGCAAATGCACTCTCCTTTGTTACATTATAAGAGGGTGCATAACTCCAAAAGAAATGGAGTTAGATGAAAAAGAGCCATTCCAAACTCCACTGATTAAAATAAATGTGCTCATAAAAGAGACAGGAGAGTAAATTACTGCATCCCCAGAACAGCAGTAACTTATACACCAACAAGTTATTTTCAAGTTTGCCAGAGGAAATAATCTGCTATCAACAAGGGGTAATTGCCTGAGCAAACTAGTCTTTACATCTCACACATGCTGTCACCTTGTGTAAGAAAGAAATACACCACATATCAATTCAGGAAAAAAAAAAATTGAAACATTCCTTTAAAGGCTGCTTCTCTCAGCCGTTTGAAAGAGAGAACATATACACAGCTTGGAACATATCTAATCTCTGCTCTTTTCTTATCGCTGAAGAGTATCCTAACACACCACAAAATTCATAACCTAAGCAGCCTCGGGCAATATAGGAAAGGATCCATTTTAGATTGGAACAGAAATTTTAATCTGAGATTTACCTGTGGCTGTCACAGGTGAAAGCAGGTTAGCAACAAAACCCTTCGGGAATAAATGAAGGAACTATTAAGTAAAAGAGTCAAAATTTTCTGATTTTTATACAAATAAATGCTGCTTAGAGAGTGAGATGTATACTTATTTCAGTGAATATGCAGACACACACCCTTTCTTTTATTCTTATTGCACAAATATTCATTTGAATAAAGTGCTCTTGACCCATTGACTCACAGAAAAGGAGATTTCAGCACTCACACAGATGATTTTTTTGTTGAAGTAAGGTGCAAGATTTGCCTGTACGTAAGTATTTAATGTGCATTTTGCCATATAAGACAGACTGCAACATGTATTCCACAAATGTAAGTACAGCAGATGATAGAAAAAAAGAAGTTTCTCGTTCATGAGAAGATCGATCCTTTCTTTAAAGACTTATACTAAAAAACCGGCAACTGTTAATTAAAAGAAATCCCGCAAGTGGTGGCAATCTCTTTATTAATATTCTGTGAAGTAACAGAGAGGCTAGTTGTCATAGGCAAATAGTTCTTTTTTGAGGAGCAGAAAAGAATCTGCTTCTTGCTAGGCAGCATTGTCCACTCACCCTGTCAGCATTATTTTACCTTAAGTATTGAATAATATTTTATTAGCCAGAAAACCACATTTCCCTCTCTTCCACCTGTGCAGAGGAAAATATAATTTCTTAATTTCCTCTACTCTCTCTGACTTTTGTTTGAATCTCCCTTATGCTACCTGTAGCACTAACAGTATGAGGCCATGTAGCTAAAAATGAATAGGAATGAAAAAAAAAACCCAAACTTGAGAAACTTGAGTCATCCTGATTAACGTTCCGGGATGATCGTATTTTGGAACCTGGTAGGATAGCTTGATCAAGACAGTAAGCAACACAAAAATAGAGTCAGAACTTGAATTTTCCTAAATTAAAAATTACAGGGCATATGGGAGGATTTCTGTCTTCCATCCAACTCTTACGATACTCTTCCAACAAAGAAAAATGGAAAGGTCTTAAAAGATTTTTGGCAGCATTCTGGCAAAAGATATAAACTACTGTCAAGCATAGTATGGAAGAAAAAATGTCTCAGTTGACAGAAACAATATGCTTCAATTTTTCTGTTGGTCATGATTTTGTATTCCAATGGTACTTAGAATTCCAGATTAATTGCTGTGGTTATTAAAGAAAAAAAGAATCCTCCCTTAACCACAGCAAAAGTCATGAATGAGATTTGTTAGTGCAGTTGACAATCAATTCTTTGGTCTCCCTGCCTGTCTGCCTGCACATATTGATCTGTGATTGACAAGATCTGAAGTTTGGTCTGAAGTTTGAAGAGTTCGTACCATACCCTAGCATGGTTCTATTTCTAAAGCATCAATTTCAGTTAGACAGGATCTGACCATGCAGTTACAATTCCTCCTTAATAACAAAGTAAAGAAAAATCACAAGATTTAAATAAAACGAAAAATAGTCCAAAGCAGAGTACAGAGGTTGACATTTTGCACTCAAAAAATTAATCTTTCATTGTCTTCATTGCCAATTCATGTGGGTTTTGTGTATTTTACCAATGGTAATTCCCAACCCAGGAAATACACCACCTATAATGGATTGCTGCACACAAGAAAGAAATACATCACTGACACCTGTCCCTAGTACAGTAATAAAATGTTACAGATTTCAGAGATAAAAACATCATAATAAAATATACTCTGTATGCAAATAATACGACTACTTTTTGAATTGAAACAAAGATGGAAACTGTTTTCTGAAGTGGAAAACTGGAGGATTAAAATTGAATCATTGCTTCTATCCCTCGAATGAAAGAAAATAAAGGATTACAAATATCATTCAACTTTTATTAGTGCATGGCAGTCATCAGAAATGGGACTGTTTGCCCTGGGAACAATGACAGTGATATTTCTTAGGAGTGAATAGTCTCATTTTATTGTACCACAATATTGAGACTGAAACTAGAACTGAGCTACGGGGACACTTGGCTTGGTTTGCAGAAAGAAATCGGACTGTATAGACTCCCTTGATAAAATAAAATGCCAATGGTGAGGTCTTCGTGTCTCCTCCTGCCTTTGGTGAGTTTGTCCTGGCCCCTGCAGCTTACTTCATGTTACTTTTTGTCAACCACTCCTCATCTCTCTGTCAAGCAGAATACTTTTCTATGCCCAACTATTTACCATAGATCATTAAATAACACAAAAGACATGTGCTTTCGTGACATCAAGTTGTTTGAAAAGCAGTCTTATTTATTGCAGAAGGATGCGCAAGTTACAGTTGCTACATCTAGCTGTAGCTCGTGCTCAGAAATCTATGCCCAATAATGGACTAGTTTCCAGTCTTTTCAGTAGCTTTCAGAACATTAAGAGAGTTTTCCTAACTGCAGCGGGTGTTGGAAACTCGCAGAAATGTGAGAGCACAGACATATTTGCTGCGCCACTTCCTCAGAGATGGAGAAAGACTTGCAAAAACTGAAGGGATAAAACAAATTACAGCACCTTACACTTTAAGGAGCTTTTCCCACATTTGTTTACACTTTCCATAGTAGTTTCTAGAAAAGTGCGTGAGGTGTACCTAAATAATATTGTAACCATTACGGCTCCTTATGAAACAGCTTATTTTAAAACATTGAAGTACACGCTAAATATACCATGGAAGTTAGTACAGGAGCCTTTTTTGCAAGTGGGGAAGCCAGAACAAGGGATACAGATCAACCCAAACAGATGCCAGTGGGATTCACAAACCATTTTTGTGTTAGTTGATTGTCTCCCAACTGTAGTTCAAAATATGACAGCAGTGATAATAAATATGTATATGTGTATATATATAGGTATCATTACTGGGACTCTATCTTGTATTTCTCAGCATCAGCCTTTCCTCTTGATTCACAGTTGAACCTCTGCATTCAGGCTCTCAGATTTTTCACTTCTGGATTACTCTTTCCTCTCTTTGCAGTCTCATTGACCTTCCTTTGTCAATAACGTGGATACCTCTGGACGGGAGCTCAGGAGATGACGTAGAGGGCCAGGTCCAGGCTGGCATCATGCATGCACGAAGAGGTATGCACCATCGGGACTCACGTTAGCTGAGGCAAATAGGAGATATTGTACTCCTCCTCCTTCTTGTTGGGCATCTGCAACAGGAACTCCTCTTCCTCCTTCTTCTCCATTTACAAGGTTCGGGCTATTTGTTCATCCCCTACATACCAGTGCCGAGACCCGCTGCTGTGCTGGTGTTCTCGTGCTGCTCCATGAAGGACTTAAAGAGGCACAATTATGTGCTTCTGTACTTCTGTCCCTCTCATGTCTTTTATCAGTAGGAAAGCAGGGAACATGACACAAAAGATAAATGAGGATGGTGCTTGATGACGTCAGTTAATCAGTCAGCTATTTTCGAGTACTGACTGACTAGTCACTAAATTGCAGGCTAAAAAGTCCTCTCATACAGACACGCACCAATCTGACTGATGTACTCTGGCTGCTGAATGCCGTAGCATTTGAAAGCACTTGAGCACTATATACCTAATTTAACAATTTCAGTCTTTATCAAGATATTACTTAAAAAATTACAGGAAACATCATGAAGTAACTCAAGAGAGACTGAAGTAAACATCTGGTTATAATTCTGAAAATGTGCTCCAAAGGAGCATTTTAAAATATGAGGCCACTGTACAATACTCCAATTTTGCATCCATTTTAAGCAAAATTAGATGTAAATTTTAAAAATGCATAGCTGTACAACTGTTTTAATTATTTATCTAGGTTCCAGCCCACCTGAAAATATTTTATCCCTAAGCTTGCCTTAGGTCAAAACAATGTAAAGTGAGCTAAAGATGACTGTAACCCTATGACCCTTACAAGCCCCTATTTATAAACCATGTATCATAAATATCTATTACAAAAATATTACCAGTGGGAGGGGGAAAAGTCAATAAAAAATAAAAAGGAAAAGTGTGCATTATAAAAAAGACCATCATGAATTGAAACACCCTCGGTTAGATGTATATATAACATACATCACATATAAAAGCTATTAATCCAATTTAACAACATTCAATGCATTTATGCTAAGAAACTGCTAAAAAGCACTAAATGGAATTTACCGAGAGGAATAAAAAGCACAATTACCAACTAGACTTGGGAGATTCCAGTTAGTAAATGAGGTTGTGAAATTGCTTTGTGTTAAAAAGTCTATGTCTAGTACTAATGTCTATGCTAGCACCTGACTAATATTTTATGGGGCAGGCTGTTACTAAATTAAACCCTTTGCATGTCTTCCTGTAAAGTCATTTAGTTATACTTGGAATACTTTTTATCTTTACAACATTTTAAAGAGTTTGCTGTGTTTTGGACACTCCTAATCCTGAAGATGTTTCTATAAGCTGAAGCTGTCCTTGTTACCTGTTCCTCGCAGAGAGTTTGTTAGTAAACTAATGGTGAGGGTGAACCTCTGTTTCACAGGTGATGGCAATTGCTCTCTTTTGGTAAGTGGTACATGCATCAGCTAAGTCAAAATAAAGAAAAAAAAAATTAGGAAGAAAAAAAAAAAAAAAAAGAAACCCACAACACTTTCAATACCATAATCGTGTGTTTTGTCGTGTCAGTGATGAGAAGTGGTGTGAACTGTGAATCAAATCCTAGCTTGGGGAACTGTGGAGAGTAATTTTTTCACCTTGATTCTGGCCTCTTTCCAAGGCTGAGACTGCTAAGATGCCTTTGGACAGGTCTTCTGTGACCAGATCTGCGAAGGCGAGGGGCCGGTTCCCAGGTCCATGCCAGAGGACCTGGTCTGAATAATAGTCTTTGCTTCACATTGGCAAGTCATTCATCTGGTGTCTTGCAAATTTCAAATTTTGTTGGAAAAAACAATATTGTGGAAACAGCTTTTATTAGCTGTTTATAATATTGGCTGCAAATGACAACGTGCTGGCACTTTTAATTGGGAAATATTTAAAGATTGTAAGTATCTTATGGTGGAAGCAAGAAAAATTTAAATTTCTTTTTTTTAAATAGAAGAATGCAGTAGACCTTGCATCAGCACTTTCCTTTCATTTATTGTAATCTTTTAAAATACTGAATATATAGGTCTGAACAAATCTCTAGGAAAAAAATAAATAAATTAAGGTACCCAAAAGTCCTACTGTGCTCAAAACCGCTTGAGTATTTAAGTGAGAGTGTGAAATCATATATGCGTAAGCTTTTCACGTGTGAATGTAAATAATATAGGAAGACCATATAACAGTGAATAGCAATAATAAATATTATAACCTTAGTAACAATGACCAATAAGCAAAAATAAATACCCTCTGAACAAGGGTTATAAAGTTCTGTGAAGTTATACTGTATTCAGTAAAATTTGAAGGTTGCATCACCTTAGCCTTTCCCATCATGCTGTTGAGCAAAACCCACTGTTGTGTCTGGGAAAGTGCTTGGGATGCAGCAGACCCATCACAGAACAGAGTGAGGTCCCAATACCAAACTTTTTTACACCTACGCGCAGTCAAATTTGCCATGTTAAAAACTGATTAAGTACAAATTCTCTTCTCAATTAACCCTCACCAGATGTCATAAAATTCCGCATAATCTTCCCCAATAAGGACGATGTGCAAACCACAGTGAGGAGAGCAGGAAACCATCCAGAAAACCCAACTGAGGGTAGTATTAGCCACATAACAGTCTCCAAACAGAACTTGGAGAAAAAGCAAAATCGACCATAATGTACTGAGTCGTTATTGCTAACAGAAGCATAGCTCTTCTGTAACAGCAGTAACATTGGTCTCAACTGGGGAAACACGGCAGGAGGTTCATGGAGTGCTCTTCCAGCATGCTGGGGAAATGATCCCTAGTGAATGCCCAAATGCGGCTTGAAACATCAGAAGTGCTGGTACTGTGATAATCTGAAGCACCAGTTACAAATACATTACAAGGATGTATACGCTCAAAGCTGCTGTTATATGAAGCATGTCATCTGTATAGCCCAGAGGAGAAGAATTAAATTGTGCAATCCTAGTTAGGAGCTGAATGGATGCGCTAATACTTGGAGCTGAAAGGGGTAAAATGCAATAGCAAGCAGTCGGAAAAGAAACAAGCTTTGGTCTTTCCTGGGCCATTTCTACACCCCAGAATAAACCTGGCTTGCCACCAAGGGATAAGTTAGCTGCAGCATGGGAACACCGAATCCCAAAAGTAGAGGGTGGCCAGCTGAATTGTTTGAATTTAACGTTATGAATGGTGATAAATAAACCCAATGCTACAGGGGAAGCTGGAGCTCCAGCTTTCCACTGTAAAACATGCTTGTAGCTCTAAAACCTCCACGGCTTGAGCCGGCAGAGGCTCCCGGGCAGGAGAAGTGTTCTTTTATTCGTCCCATGAAATCCCATTCAGGTTCTGCTACCGTATGAATAGCTGATAATTGCCATTTCCTTTCACTCGCTCGTGTTCCCCAGGAAATCGCAGCTGGCTGCCAACCCCGTCGAAGGCGAGCGGGATGGAGAGCGGCACGGTGGCAGCTGCAAGCGGCACAGCTGCCCCGCGAGGGTCTGGGAGCTGCCAGGTCACCTGTACGGGGTGCGAGCCCCCGCGGGGATGGGGCCGAAGAAAGACCGAGATGAGATACTTCAATGCCACCGACCAGCTCGGTGGCCGATCACATTTTCCCTTTCTTTTCTTGCAACCGCAGCCTTCACCAGCTGCCAACCGAAGCAAAACTTCAGGACTAACAAAGCCCGAGAGCACTTGTTGACATGTAAAAGGAAGGAAGGTTTTTGCAATTGTGAAGAGAAGTTCTGGGACTGGGGGTAGCGATGGGTTTTTTGTTATATTTTGTTTTTTTACAGCTATAATAATACAATTTTTCTTGATTTTTCTCTTGAAGAAGACACTGGAGTGACAATGTGATTTTAAAAAAAATTAGAAGTAACGTTTAGGCAAAAGTCAAGCACTTACAACTTAAGAAAAATGTTGCTTACCACCATCCACAAAACTTCATAGTCCATTGTGCCTATCAGCTGAAAAAAAAATTTGGATTATATGAGCACGCTTTTCAGAAAGTTCCCCCTTCATCAGTAAGTAGATACATGGGACATCCCAGAAGTCCAAATTAAGTTGCAGAGGCAGCAAGACGTCTGGCGTTTCATGCATCACAGCCTTCACGCGCTTAACTGAACATGGTTTCATTTGCAAGGCTAACACAGGGGGATTTGTAATTAGTATGTATATTTCCACACACGCACACTCAGGCACATATAGATGTTAATGTTTGGGTGAGCTTAGACTACAAATGATGTCTGCCATGCAAAGGCGTGGAAACGGATTATTCACTTCACTAGGGCAGTTTATCAGGTAGCTTAACATAGACGAACAGCAATGATATAACATTATTATTACAGCATGAGCATTGCATGATAGAAAAGGTGTATAGAAAGCATCTGACACAAAGGCCTAATGGCACAGTTTCTGCTCAGGCAAAATTTCCACTAATGCTTTCAAAACCAGAGGGAGGCATTGACCCATTACTACTTACCACTAGCATAGCTTCAAGGAACGATTGCAGGACTGGGCCATTATACAGCACTTTCCATCCCACAAAATCCCCTGCTGCTTTCCAGATTATACCTATTTACAGGTAGATAGACAATACTTTATCCATGACAAACCTAGTGACCTACAGGGTAAAACACAGCAGAAAGCCTGCACACCAATTCAGAAGGGTAGCGGTGATCTCGGGTAAGCATGCGACTCTGTCAGCCAAGGATCACGGCGTTTAATAACTCACTTCTACCAAAAAAAAAAAAATATAAAAATTAAATCAGACCTTTAAGGAATATAAGCATCATCTGCTCTTATCCTAGCCCAGACGTGGCATCACCATGCGGGGATGTTCACCCGCCTCTGCTCCGGAGCAGCAGTGGGAGCCCGGGTTTCCCTCCAGGTTGTGTCACCCAGCTGCTGGGTAGGACAGATCTGGCATTTATGAGATCTGACAAGATATCAACCCAAGGTGACTCTGCAGTGAAAACACTTGTGAATCCGGGTTCCTGCGCAGGCAGCCTATATGCACTCAGGGCGAAATCGTGATATACCTCTTGCAATTAACATTTCATGCAGCAAATAGTCTCAATGAAATCAAGAAGACAACCCATAGCAATAAAGAGTTTTTAAATATGGGCAAGAATATCAGCACTGGGCTTTGGCATGATTTATGTTTGATATGTAGAATCCCGCGAATGACAAACAACAAACAAATCCAGGGATCACATTCACCTACAGCTGAAAATAGTAAATTAAATCCTTACAAGCAGCAGTATCTTTGCTGGCTCAGCTTGCTTACGGCACAGGTCTGATGCACTCTTATGAATAAAACTTCAATTCTGAGCTGAGGCCATGTATGCTTCTGGGTTACAAAAAAAACCTCAAATCCGAGTCCGTTATGAAAATGCTGAGAGGCGCTTCACCATGGAAGCCTTGGCTGTTCAAACTGAAATGCAAGAAACCGCTAAGCATTACGTGGTAATGCTCCTACTGACAGATACAAGTCTACAGTCTTTGGATTTAGAAATGAATCATTTGAATTTTGTCATTATCTCTGGAAAGGTTTCTGGCGTGACAATGGTGATTATAGAAAGAAGAAAAAATAAATAACATTCAAAACTACGAAAAGTAGGACTTGATGGCCATTAACTACTAATGGAAAAAGTTCGGCAGGGGCGTGATGTAGCCAACAACTTGTATTTTAACATATTGATAATGAATCCCAGCACAACCATTCAACTCAAAGTTGGTATGCTTTCTTTTGTCCCTACGGAAATCTAAATCAATAATACTGGCATTATCCGTATATACCTATATGTATATCTATGCATATATATTTCCGAATTACAAAATACTATTGCATCATTTTACTCTCATTTCAGAATTTTAACACAGTGATGCACATCTCCATTCTTCCAATCAATTTATTCTGTTAGTGTTTTTCAGCATTTTAAATCCCTAAGCTAAGTCAATAATGTTGATTACTTACCATAAGCACTGTACACGCCATTCTAATACAGGTTATTTGCAATTTGACATCCTCATCTATATGCATTATTCCACTTGGAAAATTAAATGGAACCCTTGATTCAGAATCTGAAACACTTAGAAGTAATGATCCTGTTTACTGATTGACTGGAGTTGTGGTTTTTCAGCACTATTTAATAGAGGAAACAAAAAGCACTATCAAGTAAAAAAGAAGCATCTAAGTTACTTTAGGAAGCATTCATACTGTACGAATAATGGGCATTCATTGCGTTGTTCCTTGTTTCATACCTCCGAGGTGGTTACCTGACACTGTTAGCTTAATACTGCTTCAGAGTTCTTACAATTCAGAACATGAACCTAAAAAACTCAATGTAAAAGAAAATGTAGCACTCAACAACATTATTTTGTCAGAAATCCTTTTCGATATTGTTTGCTTATTAGTGTGTAGCTGATAACAGCTGTATCTTATTAGTAGAGATTAAAATAAATCGGAAATGGAACGGGACGTGCTTAGGTCCAGCGTGAGCCATAAGACCAAAGAAATGCAAAAAAAAAAAAAAAGTTACTTCTAGAGCTCCACTGGTGCTAGTACCTTTAATAACAGCAGCAACATAGCAATAGGTAAAGCTCGGGAGTACAGTGAGCATCTTGCGGTGAGGAGGACGTGATGTCTGTGCCCAGTTAGGGCTCCGCTGAGGACCGGTTTAAAGGGAGGGACCATCCCACAGTGACTGTGCAGGTATAAAGGTGGAGACACCTGGAGGCATAAAATTTGGTCCGTGAATCACAGATTTAGCTCTAATTTCGGATGTGACACAAATTAGACATTACATTGTGCTTCAGGTAGTTGTGTGAAGGGAAGACAGGCTGTCAACAACATCAAGTGTATTTTGTTGTTACTCAGTAAATGGTAGTGAATAACACCGAAACAAGAGAAAAATGGATTTTGGAGGGCAGATGATTTGCCTTTTTTTTTTTTTTCCCCCTTTTACTAGAATCCAATTTGAACTCTTGGTGAATGTGGTGTTTTTAAGTGGTTCATCTCTATTCAGACGATATTATTTCAAATTCAAATTTATAAGCATAAATTAGGGGAAATTCATTCTCACATATCCACAACCTTTCAAAGATTTTCTCAGCCATTACTACATTGCAGGCAGTCAGTTTACTTCTTGATTTAAACCTTTCGCTTGAGATTTTAAATGTATTATTTACCACAGAAGCATCATGAATTTAGTACTTGTACTTATTAGCATGGAATTAGAATAAATCTGAGGAAAACAATTGAGAGAATTAGAAATATATTGCATACTAACTTTAGACAGTGTAATGAGCAGATGCTGAAAGCTTGTTTGATGGCATATTTTTATTCAGAATTATTTTAGGGATTATCTAAGAGCTGTACTGTGGATTATAAAAAAAGAGTAATTTCAGTTTAATTTAGCCCTATGAACATGTGAAAGTGTTTCAGACAGGTGAAGTATACTGAGGGATGTCTTAAGCTACCACTCCAGGGACTATGAATAAAAAAAAAAGTCAGTTGCCAAGTGGAGTTGGCATTTTACTAAGTCTGGATATAATTGTACTAGAAATCTTGAGGATACTTTAAAGCAGTCTTAAGAGAGGATATTGCCTACTGGAATTCCTCCTTAGTGCAAGTTTCATTGCAATTTATTTTAGATCAAATATACTTGTGACATAAGATTATACTCTTGCTCTGGATATGTATATTCATTTCACCAACTGAAATTGTTGGGAGCTACGTACACTTGCTTCTGTGCCAGCTGACCTACTTTATGGGTTCATGTCTTGTGATTGGAAAACAGTTGCAAAGCCAAACCAAGCTTTTTATGACGGACATGCACCGAGCTGCCAGTCCATTTGAACTGACTGCCCATCAGCTCATGTGTTTTTACTGTTTCTGTTGGACTTCAGTACCACCTCGCTGTGATTTCTCTGTCTCATTTGCTGCACCCAGATTCTAATCCATGCAAAGCAAAAGTGAACCCCAGGAGTAGCATTAACCCTTCACAGTACCCCAGCAGCACATCTATGGGCTTTGGGGCTTACAGTAAGGTGCAGCCAGACATGTAGATATTCTCTCCTATCTCAGTTCCCTTTCATAAAATAATGATAAAAGCTCTGGAACTTTTATTACTTTTGAGAAAAAAATCCTATGTCTGCTATCACCCTCCTCTTTTTTACCCAGCCATTCTGTTTCTGATCTCTTTCTTTTTTTTAGTGGTCAATAGGAGTTTCCCCCTTTTATGAAGCTGGAGTCCCCTTTCTTAGGCATCCCTTAGTAAACAGCCTGTTGAAGTTCTGTCACCTAGTTCTCAGCATACTTGAGCAGACTGATTTTCCTACTCTGACCAACTATTTTATCCCAAGAGACCCTATCTGAACCAGTTCTAATGATCCCCTCTTATTGACTGTTGATCCTCCGCTGCTGATTCTCTGACAAGCGCAATAATTTTTCCTGATGCCCACTAAGCTTATACCACACAACATAATCAAGTTGACTCAGAAAATGGGAGTTGAAACCTGGGAAAGAACATATGCAAACATACATCTGGAATAAACCAATCCTGCCATTTAATTATTCCATGATCTGAGCCAGAAGTAGCTCTATATGACAGGAGAACAGCAAATACAAGAAAAAAGTGACCAGAGTAAGACATTTTGTCAGACCCCAGCGATGTGAAAGCATGCAGAATAAATTTTGAAAGCAAAAATAATGATGCTGAGATACAGGCAAACCAGCACAGAATACATCACTGATTTACTAGTGGTTATTCTAAAACACAGCTATGAGCTGGAGAGGAGGAGTTCTGCAAAAACCCATCTTCCTTAGTATTTCATTAATACGCCTACTGCCTTGAGAAGTGTGCAAATCATACTAGTCAGGTATTGGGAGAGTTTTGGATCCTGCTTGTAAGGGATGCTGAAAAAAGACCCTGCAAGATGGGCAAGTCAACACTAAGATTACTGAAAGAAAAATGTGTAAGGCTTAAATAAGAGCAGACTGTGGTTTGGTTTTTTTTTGTAATATCACCGAAGAAAAAGCATTGAGATGAGTATAAGTGTCAGGATTTCTAATCTATCTGTCTTCCTACATCTATCAAGAAGAACAAGATCTCCTGCCTCACAAGTGAATGCTCTGATCACTAGGTTAAGAAACATAAGAAAGTAGATCATTCTTAAGCTATCCTACTTTTATAAAAACCGTTTTCAACAGCATGAACTCTTTCCAACCTGAACTGGAGTAAGTACCAGAATTTGTGACTTCTGCATGAACGTCCCATTCATGAAGCTGAAGAGCTATACTCCTTCCCTTGTACACTGGCATTTTTGGTGCAACTTGCAACTACATGAGATCGTCCAGTATTACTGTAAAAGATGTCCAGTGACAGCTCGAACACAGAGATCCTCAAATACTGAATTTTCAATACTGAAGACTTAGAAAAAAATCCAAAATAAGACTTTAAGACCTTATCATCCTAAGTCCTAGTGTCTTTGTGTTCTGAAAATGCAAGTGTTTGTAGCTAAGCAGTCTCCAGTTAAAAATAACATTAAGAAACAGCTCATGAAACCTTTCAAAGTGATTACATCTGCAGAGGTTCCTCCTTGTGTTAAATACTCACAGCGATCGACACCCTAGAAGCAATAAGGAGATAAAGAGCTGATTAAATTCTGACTCAAGCGCCAGCCTTGCCAGGACAGCGGCACAGACAAGTGCTCTCTTATGCCTATCAGTGGCATAAAGCCAGATGCCATCAGTGGTACCGTTTTGTCAGATACTTAGCGGACACTGTCTAGGCTTTACTGTTTATAAATTAAGTATTTGTTAAAGTACAGTATGTAACTATGCACTCCACTTATCTTTGCTTCAGAGAGATTGACACAGTGAATTATGAAGTCAAACCCTAGGCTAGAAGATGCCTATAAAGATTAAGTCATTTCATTCTTTTCCAAACAATTAGCAGCACTAGACTGCTAAGCGGAGATCAATCGTAATTGGGGAACTGAGAAAGGGCAATAAACAAATTACTAGTGTTTTCTCTGAAGCCTGTTGGTTTACAGACTCACTGTTATTTAATCCAGAAGCTCAGTAGATTGTAAATTATCCATTAGAGTTGTCACTGGTCCCTTGAAAAGGATTTCCTTTACGATAAATGTACAAGAAAGGATATCTGCCTGGTTGTTTCAGGTGAAATAGTATAGTCGCAGCTGATCCATCATCATCATCACATTTGTACTGCCTACTTCTAGACGGCGGCCAAGAGGTTTAGAGGTTTTGCCTGGCAAACATCAACATTTGGACTTTACCAGCTTAGCTGGGAGTCAACTGGTATCCTCTCCACCTTTCAGTACCCATTCTGTTATTCATTGCAAAAGAGAATGAAAAGTAACCAATGGGCTTATCCATTCAACAGAAAAGTGAGATGAGTGCCGTATTACAGCACTAGAAAAATGATTTATTTTTGTTTTCCACAGCCAAACCTGAAGTTTTAAGGATCTTCTTCCTGGAGACCATACTATACCTTGAAAGCAGTCAGGGCTGCCTCACTGTGTGGCCACAGCCCATGCACAGGACACTTTAGAGGATATTAACAGGGTTGGAAGGACCTAAAATCCATCCTGCAGAGTTCACTGCAGCCTTTGGAAGGATTTACGCCTTTGGTTTTTTTTGTTTGTTTGTGATTTTTTTTTTTCTTTTTTTATTTTCTTTTTTCCCCCAATTATCTTGGATAGCAAGGATCAGGAATACTGTTTTTGCAGTAGGACAGCTGCCCATGTGCTAGTATATTAGGATATCTGCACACTGCCATGAAGTCTGAAGTATAGCCATGCACAAAGATAGTTATTTAAATGAAAGAGACCTTGTTCTTTGCCTATCCACTATCCCAGTGCAATAGCTACAAAGCAGAGGAATTAATGTTTTTCTTCTCTTCTAAATCCCCTCACTCAAAGGATGAAAGATGTTAAAGAGACTCCTTGTTTTGTTTTCAGCTCTTTTTATTTCACTTGTATATGTTGGCAGCTGATAGAGCCCCAAATCTTGTCAATCCCAGTGTGCTAGGCAGAGGAGTATAAAGAACATTACAATTCCTGCTCAGAAGAGCTTAAGGACAAAAATCTAAAGGACAAGACACGGACAAGACAGCAATATCGCTAGTCACAAAGCTTTTGCACTCAGTCACAGAAAATAATGAGAAACACTGTAAAACACATGATATTTAAAACATTGTATGTATACTACATTTTTGAGTTCAAGTTTCTAGAACTTTTTCTTGCAATCATAATAAGAAAAAACCCCCACTAAAACCCAACTTTCTTTTAATTAAGAGTAGAAGTCTTATATTGATCGTGTGACTTGTGTGTGGATGTGTAATCTTAAAGAAAGCGCTAAATATAAAATATAATTTAAATCATAAAAAAAAACCAAAAAGAAAGTTAAAAATGTTTAGTCACCACACAGTGACTTATCTGTCTCCACAAACATGGCCACAATACCCAGAAAGGAGTGAAATAGGAGGAAAAAGACATGTGATACATCAGAGGATGTAAAGGAAGAAAATGCAAATGCATTTACATTGTTGCTTTCTTTCTGGAAGCTGCCAACATTTCCTCGTTGCCAGAATTTATAGTGATCCAAAATGACATAACTACAAAAAGGGCAGATATATCAGGGAAACCAGAATGTGTAACCAGCATTTACTTTTCTGGTTTGACCAAAATGCATACAACCTGTCTTGGAGTCCTATGGCCGTTTGGATCATCATTTACTGATCCTAAAAATTCTCTTTTTCAGTAACAGTTACAGAGTACAGCCTATGAAAACCCAGAAGCCAATAATGGCAAGATGTTACGCATCACTACAAGTAAAACTGGGGAAAAAATATTCAATTTGGAGGAGAAAAAATATGTCTTTTGTGGCTTTAAATTGTACCTGTCTTCTCTACCTTCACTCCTCGGCTGGTAGGCCACGTACAGTAACAGATAAGCAAGAGTAGGAACCAAAAAAATGCATTCCCAAGTGTTGGTTTTGTCCAATTTTCTCACTCTGTCCTTAATGACAGCTACAGAGGCACTAAAAGTAAGTAGACAGATTACAAAGATTTAGTGATAATGAATAAGTTAATGTTGCCTCTACCGCACTACTTCTGTCCCCC
>NW_009596131.1:16551-29213 GCF_000690535.1 Cariama cristata | reverse complement strand
CCCCCCCCCCCCCCCCCCCAGACTGATATTTGCCTATTAAATCTGATGATTTAAAATAATAACAACCTCACGGTAGTGCAATCTTTGTTCAGTATAATATGAGAAGCTTGCAGAGAAAGGAAAAAATCCCGAGGCAATATTTTCACATACATTAAAAATATATATATGGGGTGTGATATCCCATTAACAGACATCATACGCCTCCTCTGGAGATGTTAATTCCTAATCTCATCAGGGGAATGTGTGTGTGTACCCTGTGTATGTTGATCAGTAATGTTTCTCAAATTGTCTGTCTCTAGATGGGAGGTTATATGAGTCTGAAAACTTATTTTGCTCTTGGTATTAAACTTAACTAAAAAAATCAGTTGTGGTGGGTCCCATGTTTAACATATTTGCCATAAAACGATGTAGTAGTGGTTGATAAACAATGGGAAGAAGCACTAGTTTCAATGAAAATAGAGAAATGCTGGGCTTAGTTTGGACATCTACTCTAATGAATCTCAAACTGAAAATAATGATAAGAGATTCTTCCAAGTAACGAATTTAGGACTGAGTCTGTTTACGGTCTTGTGGTACACCTTCTGATTGAAAAAAGGTAGCATTTGAGCATAAATTTTTTATTCATAAATGCCAGAGTTTTGCTACTGTGTTTTCGGCAACAAGAAATCCCTCTTCAAATTAACGCAAACTAGAAAACATACTTTTACCTTCGAAAACTGATTATTTTTCCGCAATGAACACTTTAATAGGTTTCCACTGTGAGCTTTACCTTTACCGTTATACATTTCTAAATTATGCAGATTATATGGACTTTCTCTTGAGGTCTGTATATTTCATTGGGTAAGGAAATTAAAACTAATGGAAATTTAAAATGAATCAGATGATGTTCAAATCAAAAATGTTTCATGTCATAGAGGATTTATAACCCTTTTATGTGAATGTTTTACAAAGAAATTACTTGATCTTGGTTTCCTTACAGATTTGTTTTAATTTTTGTCTAAGAAAACTGGCATTTTGGTTTGATTCAGAATTTTGTAGTAAATTGCTATAGTTCTTGACATTACATTTTCCACTGTATGCTCTTATATCACTCTACACTGCTGTTTTACTGGAATCTGAGTCACGGAAAAACAGTGAAAATGTTGGAGTTTTATGTTCTTTCATAGCAGAACTAACTGGGTGAAGGTATCTAACAACTATGTGATGGAAAGGACTTTTTTGTGATCTTACAAAACATTAAGTGTCAGGGTAGAGATGGTTTGTTTTGTATGTTAAAGCTGTGAATCCTGAGCTGAGGGGATAGATGTGACAAAGAATAAAAGCTCCTGATGACTTTATAAAATCCTGATGAAGTACTGAATACATTTATGTACCCACACAAGTTCTCCTGCAAGGTTTATAAAACGGTAGGAGCTCCTATGGAGGCTATAAAACCTCCTGGACTCCTGAGGGTTTGTCAAATCCATGTGAGATCTTGTGGAACTTGTAAACTATCGGTGAGGTCCTGCAGAGTTTATAAACTCCGGCTGGACCTTAAACAAAGTCTGGGATTCCTGCAGCAGTTACAAAGCCCACCAGGACTTTTGAATTGTTCACAGTACTACTACTTCACCGAAAGAAATACAGTTAACCTCTCCAAAACCGTAATGTGGTCTCCAATATCACGCAGATATTTGTAGGAGCAGTTGAGGACATGAAGAATCACCAAATTTCAGAGCTGCCATCTGCGTATCAGTTTCCTGAAGATGAAAAGAAGTCTTAAGAGATTAATGAGGTTATTATTTTCATTACAACACTCCAGACAAACTTAACAGTACCAATTTGGCAAACAAACCCTGTAAAATTTTAAATCACTGGGTCTATTGGAAATAAAACATTTTCCCCTCAAGAAGTAGAAGTGAAGACAATGTGATCTCAAGAGTGACTTTTAGTTGAAAATTAATCCAGTCGTGGTTGGTCAGTGATATAAACAGCCTGAAAACCAGCAGTGGTTTATATTGGTTGCATTGGTTAAAAGAAGATTTCGCACCTTTTGCTACATGAGTTCCTTTAGAAATTGCTCGAAAAAGTTTTTGTATCTTTGGCTATAGGAAGTCCTTTAGAGACTACTCGATTTTTGGTTGTTCCTCTGAACCCAAGAAAGTTCAAGCCTTTCCTTGGCCTTCATCTCTGCTGCTAGAAAACCTGTGTATTTCAGTCATCAGACAAAATGTGTAAGGACAGGGAGAGCATGAGTCATCACAAAGTGTTGGTACATTGGTGACTGACCTAAGGGGAAGGAGTCCTCACACAACATCTTCCTTCTCCTAGGACTGCTTCGGCTTCTGAGGTAACTGAATACATCAGTTTCAAAAGATCTCTGGTAACTACTAAATTCCATTTTCCTCCAACTCCATAAAAAAAAAATCAGTCAAATATTAATTACAATGTAATGTCCTCGATTGAGGGTATCAGCGTGCCATAAATATAAACTAACATTTATGTTACTGAGCTTTTAAATATTATTTTTATTACACTGATAGGAAGCTGAAACTTGTGGGAGTACAGGAAGTTTTTCTCAGAAACGGAACTTCAGTTTAAATAAACAGGTTGCAACCTCTTCAGATGTTAGGTCATGCTTCATGTTGGCGCTACTTAAAAATACATCTTAAAGATACATCTTTTGCTTTCATCCCCTTGTACCTCTCAGCTGCTGCGCCTTAGAACGTCATTTTAGGGGAAGGAGGTTGGTTGAATACTGTGTGTGGAGAGCAGAGTAATTCTCTGTAAACAACTGCCATTTTTTCTTATGTGGATGAATACACAATGCTTCCAAGTACACAAATCACATTTTAGATTTTGATCTCATTTACATAATACATAAGAATGCAGAAAATGTCCCAGAGGGCAAGTAAAGACTTTGAGCATAAGATGGAAAGAAATTTTGAGAACCATTTCCTTGTTGGTTTCTTTAACGTGTTTTAAAACCAAAGAAATGGTTATTGCAGAAAACAACATTATTCTCAATCTGTGTGCGTGTAAAGGTTGCTTTGGATGAAGTCTGGCCCCACTATCGCTCGTCCTGGTGCAGGAACATCCCTCACATGGGTGAATTTCAGGAATGCAGTTCCCAGTGACACGCACTTGGTTATCTGCATGAAAACAGTCATGTATCTAAAAACACAACAAAATCATTTGACTGAAGTTTCCAAGTCCGGTATTAAACAAGAGGACCTCAACTCCTGCTTTATTAAGCCGACAACATTATTCAGTGTTTGTTGGAGAAGGTAATTTTGCATTTTTCATGATTTTCTATGGTTGTGACTGTATTAACATTTGCATTACAAACACAATTTTCAGCACTTGAGATCATGGCAGAGCTGTCTCGTGGTTGCAATACCTTGACAGTCTTTTTGTCAGCTGGAGAGTGATGGAAACCAGAAGAAAGAACATGTTAAGATTAAATTCTCAAGCAAGTAGTGACAAACTCCTTGTCCTTGAAGCTTATATAAATAACTTTCCTGTGTTTTTTTAACCTGTTCCCCCCTCTCTCCAGCCACCCCAGCAGCGAGGCATGTCACTCTGATGGTTCACATCCATCTCCTTTTATTGATGTCCACTTTGGTATCTGCACAGGTCATCAATTTTGCTGCCTCTCTGGCAGCCTCTGGGAAAGGCAGGGCAGCCTTGCAGGACTTGGCGTGCGGGGGGAGGCTCAGCTCGCCGCTGGACTCGCGGTTCCAGTCGGATGCCGGTACCAGGGTCTCATAAATCTTGTAGGTGACCCAGGTGAACTCTGAGGCTCAGAGCTCACTGAAAACTGATCAGGCCTCTGTTTAGTTTAACAGGCCCTTTTCAGTGACAAGTGAAGGGTTCAACAAATGCACAGAACAGATATATATTAGTTGAAAAACTAATGGCTTTTAAAAGAATGTTTGACAATTGTTTAGGGCTGTCTGTAGATCCATTATACTGATAAACGACCAACTTGGTCTATGCCAAACTGGAGATGGCCAGCGAGAAAGCGACCTCGGTTTTTATTTTTTTTCCTCCCCTGCTTCTCCACATACTCCCCATCTCTTTGGTGCCTTCATAAGAGCCACATGTGCTGTGGTGGTCAGGAAGACTTAAAGAAGGCAGCAAGGGGTACCTGTGCAGCTTATATTTAACCTTGCAATCAAACTGGAATTAAGCAAGGCTGCAGATGCCCCCAGTGACCTGCTATTGACCGTCTGAACTTCTAAGTTAGGGTCAGTTGGGGCCCAGAATAGGAGGTCAAAAGCTGGTCAGTGCTCTTCAGCTCCAGCATGTTGAATAGAGAGACTTTATTGCTGTGATTTATGCAATTTGCACAGACAGGTTAAGGAGACCTTAAAACATGCCACAGTGCTCACTTACACTGGGTACACCGTCCACTTGGAAAATAAATTCCGATTGTCCATATGAAATCTCTTGTGGATACGCCTTGAAGTATTTTACCCTCCGTACTCTAAAGATTCATTCCCACACTCGACCCCTGAACATGACAAGGTTAGTGTTTCCAGATTTATTTAAACAATACGAACGTACCAAACGAAGCACTTTACAAAGCTGATTAATTGCAGAGGCAGAATAACAATCAGTAATGAATTATTTTGGGGCAGAGGAGTAGAAGCTAAACTTGTAAAAAAGTTAAGATCTTAAATCAGTTGCAGCGGCAATTAGAACACAGCAAAGACTGTTTTTTAACCAATTCACAGATGTCAAAGTTTGGTGTTTTCTCCTCAGTTTTTACACATCTTCTTTTATGTACCAGAAATTCTGGAGTTGATAGGAAACTGTCAGATCAATTATAAAGAAGAACTGAAAAAATTAAAAGTTTTTATCACTTTGCAGTCAAAAGCCTTTTTTTCCTGGTGGAGCTTCGTATGGGTTAAAGTAATCTTAGCTTCCCTACCCAAAACATTTTCAACGCCTGTGCTACCTGCCGCTCAAGCAAGTCTAGGTCTTTCTTGAGCAGAAACTGCTGGTGGTGATGTGGATTTTCTGACAGACTCATCTCTGACCACCTGACCTGTTTTCACTTGTGATCAAAGCAAGAAATTGAACCCTGGTCATCAAAGGTGAAAGGGTAGGGCATTTTAAAAACCTTTTAGTGCTACTTCTTGTTCATTGTAAGAGTTCATAATTCTTTGCTGTGTGTTACCCTGATTTAATACATCTAATTTAACAAGGTATTAGTCCATAATAGGGTATAATTGCATTTGACATAATGAAGGGGAGGAAAATGTAAAATTTGTCAAACTCTACTGAAAAAATGGTTTTGGCAAATGTGTAGCTGCTCATTTTCATAAGTGTTTTAAGGATGCAGTTTTAATAAGCATATTCTATGCCCAAAATTGTATTCACATGAAGTTCAAGAATAGGTAAGAATGAACTGTTCAAATCTGTCAGGCAAGTGCACTGTTATTAATAAATATATTTATAACCAGCTATAGAAGAGAGCAGCCCTGGTGGTTAAACAATAATCTGTTTTTAAAAGAACTTATACATATTATTTAAGGTGATAGACTAGTCTGTCATAAGCGTAATGCATATTTTTAAGGCTGCCAAAAAGTGTATTTGTCTGAAAGCCTGGAACATAACCAAAAGACACTTCTCAAGTCAGTAACACACATCGCAACCTCCTAGAGAAGTATCTTTCTCTTGTAATGAAATTTACAGGAAAAGCAATCAACTCCTTATTTCTTTTAACTCAGAGATTAAGGTACACAGTGCAGACCGCTGATTTACACATAAAAAGATCTGCAAACAAGTAACAGGGGTAGAATATGATCTCTCATCAACCTGCAGAGCTAGCGCTGACAGCTGTGGTCTTGTTTTAGCCCGCTATGTATGCCTACTTAAAACCAAGGCAGACAGTCTTCCCAAAGCAAGGAAGAGTAATATTTTTACCATAAGTTTCCACAGATCACCCTAAGCATGTCTCGGACTGAAGAACAAAAGTTAGCCATGCGTATAATTTTTGATCAATTGGCATTTTAAGAGCATTGTCATGAGTCAACTGGTGGTTTCATGCTTTGCTCTCCACAGTTTAATAGTGAGTGACCAGCGACTGGGACCCTGAACAGTTACAAAACCACCACAAAATAGATACTGGGAATAAGGAGCTAGGAAGTGAGGGACCTAACATCCCATGTCTTTGATTATGTTATATGCTAGAAGTATAATATGGTATAAAGTACAGCAAACAGTAATTCTCACTATTCCTTTCTTTGTGAAAATTACTCTTCCTAGTAAGACTGCATGTTCACCCAAATTCCCATTGTTTTTTCATGCTATTCTCAGCCTTCTGAGGTGGTCAACTGACAGAAGACCCCATTGTCAATATCTCATGGTTCAAAGCTATAGCTGTCAGTTTATCATTGTGGCTTTCAGGTGGGAAGTCTATCTTACATTCCTAAAGAACCTGTGACAGAAACCTAAGAAAAAAGAATCTCATTTCCAAGCAGGTCTAAATTTGTTCAGGCATTTCTGCAAAATAAGAAAGGTTGAAACCCACCAGTATAAGAGCAAAAGAATTTTGGAGGTTCAGTTCAGGGAAAGCTTCAAAGCTAATTTGAATCCTATCCAAGTTTCATCTAAAACTTGAGCTAGATTTCTCAAAGGGATGTGCTCTTTCAGTGTATTTCTGAAGTTTGACTCCGGATAGAATTGCAAATACTGCAGTAATGCTGGATAATTCTTAGCACATTGATAGTTATGCAAAACAGAGCAATCCCAAAAGAAAAAACAAATCCTTCCCCGAACACTCCAAAATATTTTGTTTGTGATGGGTACAATGCACAAATTTCTTTCAACTTTTTTATTTTCTAAGCATAAAATACATTCTAGATCAGCACTGAGAATTGTGAGAAGAGAGAATCTTACAGTTGTAAGAGGCAAACCTGTTTTGGAAAATATACCAAATTTAAACAGCAGCATTTTAAGAGGAATTCTGTATCTAAAACTAACATGGTGCTGATGAAGAAAGAAGTACTTTTGATGCAAGTTGGTCAGTTTTGGATCAATATACTTTTTAAATTACAAAAAAATCATATAATTTGGAAAGTGACTATCCTAAATATAACCACAGTTTCTAAACAATAGGAAAGATGAATGGAGTTGCAGGTTAGACATACATAATTTTCTGTATTTGTATTGCAGCAGCCTTTCCAGGGGCAGTTCATGAATTTTGATGCTCCTTATCACTCTCAGTGCAAAAGTCTTTTGACTTTTATCATTTGTAGTACAGATGAGGAAAACCTCAGACAGCCCTGAAGTTCAGGCTGGGAAGGGTCTGCCTTTCCCCCAACATACTGAGCTAAGTTTTGGTGCATCTGAGGTCTGAGTTGGTGAAGAGCAAATGAAAAGTTGGATGGATGTGTTATGATACTTACACATATGCATGTAAAATAAAATAAAAACCATTATCAACTGACACGATTTGGTCCAGATGGCAAATTTCAGCCCAAGAGCAGATAGAAACTAAGCCTGCATATGGATGAAATAGGTCCAAAGTGAAGGTTAATCTGGTTATTAATATATGGCATTAATGCTGTATTATAGAAACATAGCACTTTCATCTTTGTGTGAGGAAAGGGCGAGATCAAAAGGATTTAGGGGCTTAATATTCACCCAAGTGCAACACTTAGACTTCAAGTACCTGGTGCCTAACCCTAAAAACCAAAACCGTACATGAAGTTCCCTTTTTGGATTTATCTGCATGCTCTACAAAGAAACTCCAAACTTGACTTACTGACATGTTTTCTCACCTTTGACAACAGACCATAAAGACGGACTGTTGAGTATTTTCCTTTTACTTTCTCTTACTTTCTTTGAAAAGCAAATTCTCAGCCTGCAAATTCCTAAGCAGTGTGGACTTCTGGGTGTTCAGCACTCTGTACACATCAAGAAAAAAAGCTTAGCGTTTTCAGTCAATTTTATGATCACATTACTCAGTCTGGCATTCAAATAGAGTCAGCTTTCCTGTCCTCTACCAAGAAACTTGGTAACAGACTTATTCTTCATTATCTTACACAATGAAGACTATGCATTATATTTGATTCTCTATATTAACATCTTAAATGTTTCATTACCATGCCAGGATTAGAGAGTTGCTCAGACTGATGAGCACGGAGGAATCCTAAAACTCCGGCAATGTGAAACATGTTCTTGAGTGACTTCTATAGGAGGACACTCTAAATAAGTAGATTTGTAGCTAGGCTTTACATTTTATTGTGAAAGCAGGTGGGTTCTTAGCTTTCACTTTGGGGAATACACTGTGGAGCAGACAAACATTGGCTTTTGGCTTTGTGGCTTGCAAAGAAAGTCATCTCACGGACTTCATACAGGGTGGCTTTACCTTCCCATAAAGAAAGAAATCTATAACCTCAAACTCAGGTATTTAGCTTATTTTCATGAGGCTAATTTTAACGTGTGTTCAAAAGAGCCTCGTGAGAAGTCAAGTTAGAAACAAAAATACTATTTGCTTTTAAGCAGAGCATGAAACCCCGTCTAAGGTCAAAACTGAGGTCATAAAGAGGATAATATGGGTTTAGCATGCCGTGCAGCTGCTGTATGCTGTATTTAGCCTGTGAATAAAAAAGGAGCTTTTGTTTCCACTACTGTTGCTCCCTGCATCTTCCTGAGTCAATTCTTCCCTCTACTAACAGTTAACTTTAACACATATATATGTGGCAACCAGATATTTACTTTAAAATGTCTGATTTCAGAAATAAAGCAAACAGTCATGACATAAGTTTAGTAGGTTGAATCTCTCTTAAAAAAATGTAGGTATGAAGGCACATGCTCTTAGAGTGGCAAAACCATTTTTCTGGTGGCAGAAATCAGTTACTCCCATCATGTGGTAGGACGGCAATAAATCCCGCTATAGAGGAGGAATCAACGACAGACCAAGTTCTGACATACATTAGGACAGAGGATCTAAGGAAACAAGCAAGGTTTGTAAGGAGCTAAATTGAGAAGAAGTCAAATAAATAACTCCTCCTCAGTGCTATATCCATCTCCGACTCCACAGTGACCAAGCTGAGAACAAGGTAGTCAAGGCTTTTTTGCAATGAACACCAGGAAAAAGTTGGAAAAGACACATTCCAGAGATGAATGGACACGACTGCACAGATCTAATCCACTAAACAGAACCATGGAAAAAAATCTAATTCCATTATTCAGAGGCTGCTGAGTGTATTTTACCTTAGGGAAATGTACTTCTACTCATTTTCAGTAACTCTATAGACCATTTCAGCCTCTATGCTTGAAAATTAACAGCACGTTAACAGGACTATTGCCTGTACTTGTGGAACGGTCTGTTTAGGATTAGGCCAATAAATATTGATGGAGATAACTGTTCCTGCACTTGAACAGCAGAAGGATAGAACTGAAAGTAGTTTAACTGGCATTTGCATTTATGCTTGGTAAACAGAGCTGGGTTTGAAAGCGCTGAACATCCCGTATTGCCTTCTGCACAGTTCACATTCCAAAGCACCACTGATCACAAAGACCAGTTTGATAAAATGTTGTAGCAAAGGTTAAATTAAATCATTTCAGCAGTAATTTATCACATCTAAATAAATAAATGCAATGGCAATACATAATAAAATACATCTAATTGTCCTTTGGTAATTATATTTTCTTTTTTGAAGGCTCATCAGTCACAATTTCTCATGGTTCCGATTTTAAGTGTCACCTTTTGTCCGCATGTACTTTTCAAATTCTGTTTAGTTTGAACAGCAAGACTGTCAAAGCCAGCTATGCACTGGAGGAGAGCTGGCTTTTCATTTCTTGTATGTTTTCCATTAATTTTACTTTTTAACATTTGTTCCTGAGTTATAAATTTTGTGAATTACTCTGTGTGATACACATCACCCAGGAGGAAATAGTTTGCTCACACCCAGTTATCTACTTCATTAGGTAAGACGATTTATCACGCAACTGGTTGGTCAGATAAGAAAGACCTTATCCTATGATCTTATAGGCCCTTGCATCATCTTACTCAGAGTTACTCTAAATAAACTCAGTATGAGTTCTTTGCAAACACGATGCTGCCAAGATGCATCAAGGTGAAAAGACTGACAGTTCGGCTCAAGAGGACCATTTAAGTGAAGCATACAGCACGTCTTGAGAGAAGACTGTCCTCGCGGGACAATGTTGAAGGTGCATTAAGGAAATGAAGGGAATGGACCTGTTCTTTGCAAGTGACTGTATGCCTGACGTTCTCCATGACTTGTATAGGTGAGTGATGCATAAAAAACCATTCAATTCAATAATGTGAATTACTTCTGGCTTGATAAATGACTGCTAAAAACTGTGTGCTTCTCCCTATGGAAACTACACTTGCTTGAATGTGAACAAAGTGTCTGGAAGTTATTTCAAATTAAAAAACGTGCTGTGGCTGTTAATGAAGGGCCTCCTGCACTGGCTCTGAATATGATGCCCATATATCAAAGACCTCTGACATTGCCTGCCACTCGATCTGGACACAGGAAATATGGGATTCCAGGCAGATGAGAGCTGAAACTGAAGCTCCAAAAAACTTCCTTGTGCAAGTGATTAGGCACAGCTGTTTCGCTTCACATTTCGGAGCACTTGAACTCTGCAATCTGCCACATTTTACAGGACTGCATGTGCAGAGGGTAAAAAAAGGTATCATGCCCTGGCTAGACAGCAGATGTGGGGATAAAGAAATGTCTCCATTAAGAGAAAAAAATAAATGAAAAAAAAAATTTGAAAAAAAGCATAAATTGGGAAACAAGAGGAAGAAATTAAACAAAGACTGTCAGAAAAAGCAAAGGAAATGAATCTGTTTTCCCAAGATAAAAGAGGTTAAATCTGCAAAGCTTTTTCTCAAATGTTACAAACCCAACATATTTAGTCTTTAAAAACATCTTTGCACTTCCAAATCTGCTCAACGGTATACAGTTCTTAGATATAAAGACTAGGGAGTCTAGAAACTCAAATGCCACCTCTACATTTGCCCATTTTCTATAATAAAACAGCTTGCTCAACAATATTTCAGGATGAAGACTCCTTCAGCTCAGATCAACTACATAAATACTAGGCTCCATAGGAGAAATTATATGAAAAAACGAAGCCTAATATTGTCACAAACTCTCTTGGTGATCTTAATTTTCCTAGCTCCAGGTCTGTACTGTAAAAGGACTACAAAATGATGAGATTTTACTCAGAGAAGCCTCTTCAATAAAGTGATGAAACCTTCTTATTCTACAGTTTTGGTGAAATAGCTATTTAAAACCTGATCCTACTGCACAGAATCTTACAGGACACTTTCCTATTGACTCCAATAAGACCAAGATCAGTGCTTTCAGTGCCAACTTTTTTATTGAAGCTACAGGAGAACTGATGGCAGTACAGCTTTTAAAAAAAATGTATCAAATGAGGAGGCATCTGATATGTACAATGAAGGAATATAGCAATTCAATGTAAAAAGAGTCTGAAATATAGTAAGGAAAATACATACATTTGCAAACATATATATAAAAGGAAGTTGTACGAAAGATTTAAAGAAAAGTTTACTGTATCTGCTGTCCACCAGGAGAGAGCTTTATTAAGCAAGAACTCTTTGGGTTCCTTCTGTCTGCTTTTTATGACTTAAAGGTTTGAGTAGAGGTGCTTCTCTGATCATTGTGCAATACAGAGAAAACTTTATGGGACAGTCAGACTGTCCTGGGTGTCCTGAGCAAAGAGTGTTTCACAACACAGAAGCCCCTGACTCCTGGGCCAGCAAACTATCAGGGAAACTGTCAGTCTTTGACAAGGGTGGTGAATCTCCTCCATCACAAGAGCTGCAGGGTGACCAGAAAGAGAGTTTATTTTAATGAGCTTCACATTTGCAGCAAAGCTTCACTGCGAATTAATACTTGAAAGCTTTATCTTCATTGCTGCAAGGGTGTGGGACTTTTTTTCACCCTTTGGGATAACAGATGCTGTCTATCCCTGTGTGTAATAACAAGAGATGCACTCTCGTTTTACCTGAAGTCAGAATTGTGTGTGGGAGAGGTCAGATTTTATGTTCTGTGACTTAAAAGCTGTGATTACTGAGCCCTCCTTCCACTCCCACCTTTTACTCAGTGAAGACAAAGCCCCAAGGGTTTCCTACATCAGAAAGTAAAGCTGACCTCTCTTTTACTTCCTAATAACGTAAGGTGTATTCTTGTGCCCCAATTACAGCAAAATTTCAAAATGGGTTAAAACCCACTGCTGGTGATGGGAGAAAAACAAAAAGCATGAAGATGGGGCAGGAGTGAAGTGAGTAAAGACCTTGTCTTGTGAAGAAATGAGGGTTTTATCTCACTTCTCATCATTTTGAGGCCTTCTCTGGGAGGAAACTGTTCTAAGAATCTTTATCATACTTGATATCTTTCTTGAAACTCTACGTACTGGCATAAAATTACAGCAATACGTCCTCTGCTAAAAAATAAATCGTACTCATGACAGGCTCAAAAATAACCTGAAATCATGACCCAAGAGGACAAAAATAAAACATTGGAGATTTTTTGATATTTTTTCTCCAAGTGATATCCTTGTTTTTAAAACAAACCTGATTTGAAGGGATGGGGAGGGGAGAAGAAAAGGGAGGAAGTGGAAGAGGAAGACAGGGGGCAGGGAGAGAGGAAAAGTGAGGGAAA
>NW_009596131.1:0-16520 GCF_000690535.1 Cariama cristata | reverse complement strand
GAGAGGGAGAAGTCAGAAGGTACTACACAGCAAAATAAGCTTAGTAATAAGGGAAATTAGGTTGTAGGCCAAAAGAGCAGCTCTATAGAAATGAGGTCCTGCAAAACCCAATTCTATAAAATCAGATATAGGAATAACTCTATGCTCTACTGAGAAAAAAGCTGAGAAAGAGTATTCAAACTATCTAGAACTGGCAATAAAAATTAAGTTCAGAGTAAGACACCTCTGTTGAATAAAATGGTACCCTGAAACTGGTAGGTCCTTTCAGGAGTTTCGTATTGCATTGAAGTTTCTTAGACAGGTTCAGGAGAAGAAGTTGTCTTTCTCTGAGATACACAGTGGGAGAGGAAAGAGATGATATACTGACAGCACCAAGTCAAACATAGTATTGGAAGGAAGTAAAAAATGGTGAAATTGGAACAACTTACAGGGAGTAAGAACGAGAAATACAAGGAAGAATATTTCAATATAAAGATGACAACCAAGAGGCTTGAAATGGAAACTTTGACTGTCGTTTAGAAACACACAACAAATACAGAAAACCTGTGGGTGGCTGCAGAGACCTCTGCCCGTGTGATACTGTGAAAGTCTGAGGTAGCTTCCAGTCAATTTTCTGAAGGTCTTTGAGGAATGAGAGTTTCTCCACAGCACTACACATGGTTTTCCTGGAAAGGCACTATAGATATTCGACTCACATCTCAAAAAATGTAAGAATAGGACAGGAACATGGCAAAGGCTCATAAAATATGTGGAAGAGCACAAAGACAGCTCATCTCTGCTGAAGTTCATCTTCTCACACACTTTTTGGGATTAGCCGTCACCTGAAGTCTGGAGGGGAAAACCTCTTGGACAGCTATGGAAGATGATTACATCCAGAAAAAGCGAAAAAAGGAAACCCTTTAAATAGAGTAATAGAAAATTGTGGAAGCTGTAAAGAAAGTCTGCTCATGGGTGAAAGTGTGGTGAGAAGGCAGTAATGAGGCAGATGAATCATGGATGTGAAGTGTTCAGCATACTGGTGTAGGACGCTCTAAAATGGTGACTCAGGCCCCGGCAGAGCCTGCAAATGGGAAGGTTGTCAACTCTTTAGGGCTTGTTTAATTTCCGAATTTGTTGTAAAATATCACAGTGAAGTTTGCTTTCCCACAGAAGGTCTGCAAATCTCACTGCTGATTGGGAACAGTCATTTTAAGATTTCTACCTCCTATAATTCAATTGAAAATTGAAGATCTATGAAGGCGGACAAAGAGTAGAAGAGTGTAAGTCAGAAGCAAATACTCCAGTTTTCTCCAAACCTCTCAGATTCATCATTCTTTTATTACAATATCTCCCTTTGCTTTCTCTGTTCCCTGTTCCTTCTTTTTGTGTCCCTCCGTTCTCAACTGCTTCATCGCCCTTTCTAATGTTTCTTTTTCTTTGTCCTAACAAAACTGCTTCCCCCCCCATTTCTGTAAATTTCCCACTGTGTTGTTCTAGCCCTACATTAGTACAAAGACACCTTTCCACTTTGCTCTTCTCTACCTTCCCTACCTCTCCTCTATAGCACTTTCTTCCTTCATTTCTCTTTTATTTTCTGTGTTTTTTCAGTACATCTTCCATGCCAGAACTTCAGCAAAAGATCAAAAGAGAAAACCCGGCAACACAAATTAGAGATTTGATGGCAGCCAAGTGTAACTAAATAAAAATGCTTTTGCATTAGCCACAGTTACTAACAGCATTTAATAGTTGGCGATCTGTAGTTTTTACTAGATGAACAAGAGGCTGGAAAACATAAGTAGGCATAGCAGGCAGTATAGTAAAAATTGCATTTCCTCATACAAGCTTGTCCAAAACAACACATCTTTTGTGGGCATTTTTTTTTTTCTTCTTTAGTATGAAGTGAAAGCTTAAAACACCTTTATTGTAGAATATGGCTTGAGACACAAGTTACCTAAATTTGTATTCTCCCTCCCCACCTCCCCAAAGAATATAATCTCATTTCACTTTCTGTCACTAAAAGGTGGAAGTAAGAATGACATTTACTGATTAAAGAATTAGTACTATTCCACACAGCTTGTTTTAAAGGATGCAATCACCCAGACGTGGCTGCTGTCAGTAGAACTGCAATACTGTGCATGTTCACACTTCAGTACGCATTAAAAGCATAGTTTATAAATGTATGAGATGCATAACACTGTATCTGTATGGAAATATTATTCTAACATACCTTAATTGTATTCAATAATCACATTTTATAACCTTTTAATTGACTAGTATTTAGTGTTTGGCAATTAAATGATTGTAACCAACCATCCATTGAAGTCAATTATCTGTAGATTGCGCTGGTCACTTTAAGTATTTCTTTTACTATGTTCAGGACGTGGCATTTTTCCAGTTTCTTAATGGGCTACATTTAGAAAGGGAGCTAGAGCAAACCTGTTATCTGTAGGATGTGTATTACAGAAGAATAACTCATATGACAGCAGTCTTGTTAGAGGCTGTTATGAACAACATTCACCATGGGCCATATCTTAAGCTGTCAATGTAGTTACTCTGATTTACACCAGCTGAGAATTAGGACACATGTATGATTGCAAGGAATGGTAACTCCTTTAGATGCATCAAATCTTTCAAGATAAAGAATGTCAGTATAAAGCATAGCTGAGTTAAAAAACAATGTTTCTGAGAACAGCAGAGTAAGGTAAGAATAACTACACTGAAGATAGTGCTAGTTCCTCTGTGTTTATCTCCATGTAGGACTCAGTGTGGTCCTGTACAGAAGGACCAGTTGTGAGGTCCTGAAGGCATTCCATTAGTGCGGAAATAAGATTTGAAATTGAGAAAAAAAATCAAATTAATTGCTTGTGTCAAGTAGCATTCTCTACGTTCAAAGAACATAATTTAAAATTAACATGATGAGATTAACTCCTGAAATGTTCTTCCATCTATATTTAATTATTTTTCCCTGTATATTTCTCCAGCACAGCTTAAAAATATCAGCCCTTTGACAACGTTTTGTATTAACCATTCACAGAAACACAGAAGGATAACAAAGACTGAGTCTACAAGTTTTGCAAGGTCACTGGAGAAGAAAGTACTCTGATTTCACACACCAGACCTGGCCAACCTACTGGTCTTGATCCGTACATGGTTTTCAACCAGAATATGGGCAATCTATGCCACCACTGCGCTGCACATTTGACAGTAGCTTGCTGTTTGGTCGGGAACGGACAGACACTGGTCCTGTCCTGTGATGGAGCTGTGATGTCCCATGGATGCACCTCACCATTGTGAGCACCCTTGCATGTTCCCCTCTCCAGAGGCCACCTGATTAGAAGATATAGGTTTTGTGGCTCTTAACAACATCAAACATTCGATATGGGTCCTGCAGGGACAAGCGGTTTTTCTGAACTAATATATAACTGAAAAAATGAAGATCTTTCTATGTAACTTTAGGTCTTCACCATGTAATAAACATCTTTACAATGACAATGGCAAGCTTTCACTCATTAGTTTGATCCAATATTGCAATCTGTGATTCTATAAAAAGTCAAAGGTGTTGAAACACATCCTTCAACAGAGCAATTACAATGGATCAGTGCAAATAACAGCTGCAGAACTGGGATTTTTATTTGTGATTTTGAAGAACTTGAACTGAAAGCATCTCTTCACTTTCACATCCACTTTCTTCTCTTGCAGCTGAATCTTGAACTCTTGATCTGTCTGATCTCTTGTGGCATGCTGCTTAGAAAACAACCTTCCAATCTCTTACAGGGATCTCTGTAAGCTGTCTGCGGGAGCTCACCTAAACACAAGTTCTGTCCAGGCACCCAGTGAAGCAGGATCAGAGATGATATGGGAACAGTAGCTTCACCTATGGGATGCTGACACATAGATGCAGAAGCAGACACAAGACCCTGTGTTAGGTGGCCAGATGTACACCCATGGTTTGCTTTCTTCTTTTATCTGTATGTATAATACATTTTGAATTGTAACCTCTCAATAGTTAGCGTACCAACAACACCAAAAACTCCTCTCTCATCAGCACAGAGAAAACTAGATCTCACTGTCTTTTGCTGAGCCCTGATCATTGGACTTGTTGCCAGAGCAAGCCCAGGTCAAGATCTTCCAGCACAATTGGCAGAAAAATCCTCCTTAGGGTACGTTCACAAATCTGAACCTGAAAGAACAAAGAAAGGCAAAGTGCATAATGTGCCCAGCTTTTCAAGGCTGAACATTTCTATGCATGGTTAAAACAGGAACAGGTTTTTGGTACCAAGGATCTATTGGTGCCTTTAACTGAGGCATGGGTAGAAACAGGTACTTCTAGAGTTGATTTGTGTTCAGCTAGGCAGAGAATTGTGGTGACAATGGTCTGGATCAACCCCACTTTAAGAATGTAAACGTCTCCTCCATGATTTACTAAAATCCTCATGCAAAAAGAAGCTATGTCAATTACATTCAGTTTTCTGTCTCAGAAAAACAAATTTTAAAAATGCATATACTAGGAATTTGCAAAGAAAATATGCTTGGAGATTCTTTTTCCAGAAGTATTTTGTCTGCAAACCCAAGGTGTATCTGTTTACATGTACAGTGTTAAAATATTTTTTAATAATTGCTAATGGATAGTGCTAAGTTGTCTTAATCGGATTTTGTTGCTTTTTTACAAAGAACATTAGTTATTGTTTCAGATTATTTTATTGTCTTGAATTGGGAGGATTTAAGAGAAAAACTAAAAAGAACTGATCTCTGGGGAAATTTTTGGCATTTGGGAATCAGAAATCCCTTGGTAAATATGGAAAAGAGCACAGGAGACAGAAAGGATAATCTTCACTGGACTGATCTAGTTAAAAGGAAACTCAAGAATGAAAGCAAATATCTTTCTAACAAAGGAGTAAGAAGATAATTCATGGACTTTACTGAAGTAATGAATAGGGCTCCACTAACACCATTCTGATCAACTTGTTCCTAATGTTTTGGACACCAGTTATGTAAAAATACACATAGGTAGCCGTGATATCTAAAGACCTGAAACAGCAAAGACACCGGTTCCTTTCTTTCAGCTTAACACTGCTCCTCTGCCCAGGGACAGGAGAATTTCGTCTCTTGTGTAGCAACTTGTACACGGAGGAAGGAGCACCGCAGAGCTAATTGGTTCCTTCATGTGAAGTTATCTGATCAAAAAACAATCAGAACCTCTAGTTCTCAAATTGAATGCCAAGAAATGGCACACAAACAGAGACTCTCTTGAAGAGGGTCTCCAGCCTCCTTGCACACTCTTCTGGCAAAGTCTACACAGTTCTTTTTTCAACAGGTCTCTGTACTTTTTAGCCATGAGATCTAAGGCAAAAACTGCTCAAAGACTATGTAATCTTACACATCACATCCATCTGTCTACCTCTCTTGTGCACAACTGTTTCGACAAATGCAAGCCAAACTGCAAATCCTTCTGTGGCTCAAATAAAAAAGGTTGTTTGACCTCCGCAACGCCTTTCATAAATGTTTGAGGTTCACTACTGCATGGACTCATGGATTTGTTTTTGCAAAGTTTTATCCGTAGTCCTTGTTGCAGAGCTATGCCCTACCATTCACCAGAATTTCCCAATGTTAATAAAACAGTGAGTACATACAAAACTCCCTAAAAAATCTATGGTTCCATCCCAGTGTCAGAAGATTTTTTTTAAAAAAAGAGGTCTGTATGCCAAACTTCAGTCTCATACACAGAAGTGACCACTTTTCATTGCACAGCCAGCTCATTTCTCTTGCCGCTTCAGCTGTATATATCTGCCATAATACTATTTTTGCCAGGTTACTAATTGCCTGTCACTAATTGTAGCCTACCTGGAAACACTGCCCAGATAAATGAGACCAGATTATGTGTGTCCAGCTCAAACAAGCAACATTAATTGGGTATAAACTGTGGTTAGTTACCATAGGTCTAGATACAAGGTGGTTCATTTAATCCTAGGAAGAGGTAATCATGATGAACAGGCTGATGAACTAATGAATTCTTCAGAATCCATGTTACTTTTTTAAACTTCTAGTTAATTTTGCTCTGTAAAAGAGTAGAAGGGCCAAGGCAGACTCATGGAGTAAGTTACTGTTCCTTGCTTGAGGTTGTAGAAGTCTCTAGTGGGAAGATGCCAGCACTTAAGCCACTCTAGTTCTCTTGCTTTCATCTAATAATACATTGGTTGAATCCTGTTTATTTTCAGCTAAGATGACTGAACAAAATCGAGTAATATTTACCTTTAAGAAGGTTGATGCTCTTCTCTCCAAGAATATTTTTGAGGGTATGTTTCACAATAGTTACTCTGGTATTCTTATTTATACTGAGTTGCTGATGTTAACGTATTCAAATATAAGATATTACCTTCCTTTTCGTTTTTGAATGAGAGTTGAAACAGATTCAGTGGAAAATTATTGGCAATTTATTCTTTTATGGCTGTGGAAAGAAATAAAGGATACAATACTTACTACACAAGTGTTAACAACATTTACCAATATAAATTCTCTAGTGGTGTCAAAATCTTCAGTCCTTTTTTGGACAGTGTCTGATGGATATTTTATTGCTTATTGCACTTCCTCAGGACCAGTGTATGGTTTGTTCTCAACGGAAACCACAAAATGTATTTGTAAATGCAGGTTTAAGACTTTAAAACTGCCAATGAACACATTCAAGATACAAATAGAAAAGTAACAAAAAGTTAAACCGAGGTATCGCTAAGTCCCACATAATAAGGTCCTGTGGATCCAAGAAAGCTGGAAGAGGACAACACGCACAGCATCCCCTGAAAACGTGCAACGTGGCAGTTCATAGAAAGTGCTAGGAAGGTATCAGTCTGCATCTGACTGAACTCAGCAAGTGAAGGCAAGTCGAGATCCTAATGACAGCACGGCCTCAGAAAGGAGTGCAGATGTGGTCTTTTTGCTTTCCAGAGTTGTTAGATTTTGCAACAGTTGGTTCAGCCTGGTTAACTGTTTCAATAATGCTATACTAGTTCAAGGTTTCCCAACCAGGTTCCCATGGTTTCTCACCCTATCCCACTCCCTTACTGAATGCATTTGCATGCACTGGGAAGGAAGTGTGAACTGGAATGTGTCCTGCTACCAGCCCTGGGGCTGTGTTATTTCAGGTATAAAAGGCTATCCGGTCCATCATGGTAACATGGGAAACTTCCAGATAGCCTTTCCTTTTTCAGAGCCAAAAAATCAAGCCAAATTCACACATTTTTTTTTTTGACTTAATAGTAGGATAGCTTCCAAAATAATTACATTATGGATTTGTTCACATGATGCATGCGGGAAGTGAAAAGGGACGTCATGCGAGACTTCAGTTTCCTAAAAGCCAACTTTTCTAGATGCATTTGTTTTCCCCCATTACATTTATACTTTACAGAAATTACATTGCAAATGCATCTAACCTACTCTATTATAAATAATGCACTCCAGCTCCCTTGTTTCTTGAGGAACACGTAGTGTCACGAGATGGCAATACTACAAACAGAGAAGAGCATGCTATTTCTGTGCCGCACAAAATTAAGTACTCAGAAGATTCGGGTGTTTGTCCTGCTCTTAATTACAAGGTTTGGAGAAAAGGGTCATATATCATGCACAGAACTTCAAGGGCAGCTTTGTTGGTTTATTAATCCTAATGTAGTATCAGATCATAAAAATAATTTGAGTGATTTGGTAACGTGATTTGGTAATGTTCTGATTAATGCATTACCATGAACAGAAGAGACAGATTAGCCATACCATGAATTGTAACATGCTAATTCCTCACTGCAGCTCTAACAACTGAGTCACATGCAGTTTCAATTATTTCATATGTTTGACAGCCATTCTTCCCAATGGAACAATAAGCATTAACACAATAATCTGAAAGAAACTTATAAAAACATGTTGACATAAGTTTTCTCTATTAAGAAATATTTGACATTACAATGCCAGTTTTGTTTTAACCATACTAACTTCTACAATTAAAAGATCTTGATCTGAATGCCTTGAAAATACTTTCAAATTTGTTGTGCTCCACTAATATGTCAAATCATTGATAGTCCAATAAATTTGTGTACCTCAAGAGAAAGTCATGAAAAATTATCAGCAGCAGTGGTTAACATGCTCTGATGAGAATGAGCTCTTCTGAATTAAGCAGTGCTTTAAATTGGAGACACGTAGTAGAAGAAGAATGCTACAACTGCTGCAGCTTCTAATAATGCCTTGTGCTTCACACAGAGCTCTTCACTTGGAGATTCCCAAACACTTTAGGAAACCTGTAAACATCATACTTATATTTTGCATGCCGTTTACAGAGAAACTAGAGCTGAAATGAAAATCAACCAAAGAAACCAAAAGAATCAGTGTCAGGATTGGGATAAAAAGTTCTTTTCTATCCATCCTACAAAACCCAGGTTTCTTAAAAAAATGGAAGAGGTATGCTTTCATTTGTTTCCATCATTTACATTTTAGTCCATCTTGGTCTGCTATTCCATCCATTATGCTAAACATGTTACATTGTCCTATGCTAACTTACAAACAATGAATGAACATAGAATATGGACAACTTGTTCAACTCCATTACGTTGCCTGGATGAAAAAGCTATATAAGATCAATAGATGTACTGTACAGGTTTTACAGTGGAAGACGTTATGTGTCCCACACACCCTCTTGCCCCCTGAGGCAGAAAGTGGGTAGTTGTCCTTGCTCAGCTTCCTTGTGAAGAGACTTTCTCCTACAGTGGGACTACAGCTTCTTGGAAAGGCTAGCCATTTATCACAGCCTTAAATGAAAGCATTCCTTGGACACAAATGTCTTTTTCTTCCTTTGTCTAATTACTGAGGGGAAAAGTGAGAAGGAAATGTCAAAACAGTGAAACAGTGGTGTATAGAGAGCAGTCACTTTGGAGCTCAACCAGCTTTTGTGAAGGCCTGGGCGATTTGTCAAATGGTTGTGGCATAAGTCAAGCCCTGAGGTTGAAAGGTCTTGACCTAAGGAGTACTGAAATCAGGCAGTATAAGCAAGAGGGCTGCTAGAAGTTTCAGCTGTAGTGGAGATGAACAATGATGGGTGCTGGACACAACAAAACCTCATCTGCATAATTCAGGTAAGGAATTTTATTGAATCTGACAAGTATGTGACAGGCTGAGAAAGAGAAAAGAACATGCTCTTGCTGGGAACCTTTAAAGCTCTTCAGTTAAGGTATGTGGAAATAAATGACAGCTAATCTCTTCACTAAAAAAACTGTAAACAATGCCATTTTACACCGGGCTCACCCGTGACCTTTTCATAGATCAGGCTATCCGCTTTCAGGCCAGGCCACAGAACTTATCACAAACAATGTGGTGAATTCAGATTGCGCAAGAAGAGCTTTACTTCTCCCAACTGCTTCATGTAGAGTTGCTACTTGCTTCGGCAGGTACGCTCCAGCAGAAAGGCTATCACTTAAATCTTGTGCATAACCCCTCATGGCAAATGGAAAATCCACGTGGAGACTTTTCAGTGGAAGTTTTTCAGGTTTATTTATTTTTTTTACAGTTTTGGCTGGCATGGGTCATGCTACAACTACAAATCTCAAGCTGAAAGGTCATAAGGTGACAAGACAACTTTTCTGCACTGAGACCTGTTGGTACTATTAAAGTAACCAAGGCTTGTAAATCCTTCATTAATCTTGACATGTCAAGTTTCCCAGAATTTTTTTAAAATTTATTTTAACCACTTGCCTCCATTTTAAGTCTTCTCTAAGTAAACAGTAGATTTTAAGAAGAATATGTAGTTGGTTCTTTTCAAAATACAAATAAGATGCTGACCACTGGCTTTAGAGGATAAAATTTTTGTATGCAACTTCAGTTCATAACCATTAAGACAAATATAACCTTAACACACATACAAAACTTGGAAGAAATGGTAGAGAATCAAACCTGACCTCTACGTGATGCCTAATCTAATCAAACAAAATAAGAAATGACCTTTCAGGCAAGCAAGAGTTTTCCTTTCATGAATATCTCTATTTTTGGGAGTTCTCTCTTAACACTGAATTCTCCAGGAAAAGTAGCTCTTGATATCTGTATAAAGAGGGTTTCTTGCCAGATGCAGATCTGTAAGCCTGGCAAGAAAAAAATTTGTTGCACAGGCTGCTGAAGGAAAGCTCAAAATCTAGAGGAACACAATGCGACTCTGACCTGCAAAAGTATAAGTTCAACTCGAAAACTCTTCAAATAAATATGAAAACAAAGACTAGACTGACTTCATTGAGTATGAGTCACAAAATCCCCAAGCACTTCCCTGGATTACTGGCACAGTGATTTCTGCAGCGTACAGCAACACATGTATGTTTTTACCAATCTGCGGATCATTCCACCTAATGGGAAGCAGTTTAGAGTCCTGGCTGGATGAACTGTGGATCTTGGTGTTATAAGCAGTCCAATGCATAATTCACAAGGCTGAATGAATATTCCAATTCATGACAGCCAACTGGCTCCATAGGTCACACCTCCCAGTCTCATATAAATAAAGAATGAGATACTGGAAAGCATACCAGCTGAACCTTAGTGAGTGCCAAAACCATGCATATTAATGAGACACAATAAAAGATATACTTGACTCTCAGGAAGTGCCTCTATTGTTTTCCAACTTTAGGGAGGGAGAGAGGAAAAGTTTGTGGTGTACCTTTCAATATATCACAGTGAGCACAACGCGAAGCTTCCCTCCGGGGCAAAGAGGGAATCAGATTGTGGCAACGGTGTCTCACATCCAGCCTCATCAGGTCTATGACATCCTCCCTCATTCCCACCACAACAGTGAAATCCATGCTGGAAATATCCCCACCCTCCGCTCCCATGTTCCTCTGCAAGTCCCCATTTGGTAACTAAGGAGAGGAAGTGCTTCAGCAGTGCTGTTCTTTTATGTGCTCTGTTTAGACCTTGGAACAGGATGAATGGTAGCTTAGATGAATGCATTTGTGCCATTTTTCTTGGCCCCAGACGATGTTTCCTCACTACCATGACATCTGAACAGAAGGAGAAAACATCTCCCTTTTGTGGCAAGCTAATTTAATTTGTACCTTCCACCTAGGGGTAAATATGTTTGTCTGTCTTTCTAAGCTCTCTTTGCCCACTTTCTTTTCTCACGGGAAACCCCGCTGAGTCAAAAGCAGGATATTGCTTAGTGCTTTAACTTTATTTTAAAGTAATTTAATTTTAAGCATACTCACACCCACCCTAAAATGAAGCAACTGTAGGAGCTCCGCTGGGACAGTCTTAATGACTTTTGCATGTCTCTTGTGTCAGAGACATCAAGGGCTTGTTGTTAGGGAGGTATTTCTCTTTTAAAATAAATGCTTTAAAACAGGACCTCTCTTTTGCAGTACCCTGGGTGCAAGATGTGTTTCTTTATTTTCAAAAATCCTACAGCTTTGCACATTGACCTACCACCTTTAAAAACCAGCATTACGAACCACTGACCTTTGCTCTTCGTTGATCTGGTGTTATATGTGATTTGACCTTGTTTTGTCTGAAAACTTTGTAAAAGGATTTAAAATAAACAATGAATGCATTTCTTTATGAAAAATGGCGGTGAAATATGACTCAGATGACTTAGAATTTACCTCCTCATTGTCTGATTTATGCATGACTTTTTTAAATTGGCAAATATATTAAGTTAAGGCATTATTTAATCTAGTACTGAAAAGTTTCTATAATTAAAAAAGCAATATAAAGTAAAGAGTGGGAAAAGAAAACTGAAATCCAAATTGAAGCATCATTTAAAGCCCATTTTGTTTAGAGTAACACCACAATTTTTTTTTATTTAAACCTTGTTATCGCATATTAAAGTGGCAATGACGCTCGCAAGAACCTACATATTAAGCAACTTCTCGCAATTTCTTGCCTTAAAAAAAATTCCATTTCAGTATTATTACCAGGTAAATATTTTGTCATTCTGTCAGAAAAGAAAAAGAAACCAAACAACTCTTAAAATGATAAAGTGTATTTCTAATATATGTAGTAATAAATATCACAGGTGCTGATTTTACCTGTAGTTATCAGTTTTTCATTATTTGCATAATATTGGATCAATGTTTTTTCACAATAACTTGCACTCTGTGTTTTGATCAGAAATGTGCATGTCTGTCACATTCAAAAAAGAAAGCATACAACACTTAAACCAATAAAGTGTGTTTCTAATATCTGCAGTAATAAATATCACAGAAACTGTGATTTTACCTGCAGTTACAAGTTACTTGTTATATGCATAATATTTTATCAGTGCTTTTTCACAATGATTTGCACTCTGTGTTCCGGTCAGAAATGTACATTTATCATCAGCAAATCACACAGACTTACAGGGAAACAAGTCTGGGAATCAGTCACAACATTCAGAAAGATTAATCATGACAATATTGCTGTTTTGCTCGGAAAACTTCCTTCCATTCTGTTTCTATTGCCTCGGTGGTTGGTTTTTATAAACAAGCTGCATTTGTTAGGAAAAGGAAGCAGCTCTCTTATTCAAACTTATGGTTTTGGAGTCTAAACATGCAATACCATGACAAATAAAGTCAGGAGAAAGTGCAACTGCCTCGCCTACCCTGGTCTACTCAGTGTATAAAATATACAGGACATAAAATGGACAAAATACCTTCCTTCGCATGAGTAGAGGGTTGTTCAACCAGAACCCAGCACTCCCATGCACGTTGTGTCATTTTTGCATCAGCTTTGAGGATAAAGGAGGTAATTCCCAGTGTGGGATGATGCATCTCCGCCTCTCTGAGCAGAGATGGATCAGGAAGCAAAGCTGAAGGGTGGTTGGGTGAATGGGTCCCCTTGATGGATGACCAGAGGACAGACCCTGCCCTTGTGCCTCACTTCAGTTAGAGTCTCACCCAGAGTTTGGACATCAGAAGCTTTGCCTGGGGAAGTGTGGACCTCAGATGTATGCTAACAAATATGTGCAAGCGGTGGTAGCCCATGATGTGTCCTTCTGGCCTGTGTCAGAAAGAGAGTAAAGGTGCAAAGAGAGAGAGAATGGTAAAAAAAAGGGACTCTGAAGTACTTTTCTGAATTTCACTTACTGGCCTCTTAAGTTCACTGTGCTTCAAACAAATTGCTTCGAGGTCTGGAGCTTTCACTTTAAACTCCAAAGTTGGATCTCAAGACCTGGCCTCTGACAAGGGTGGAAAACCTCGTTAGCAAAATCCCTTAAACATTTGCTTTGTTGCGCAGTAAATTTGCCGTCTTTAAGGGTTATAAAGCGGTCACAAAATGCCTGGCGTTAAGAAGATAGTTATCTTTAGGGCTATAAAAAGGTATTTCCAGCCTTATTGCTGAACTGTGTAAATCAAGGCCATCCACCCCTCCATTAGAAGCTAAGCTCTTAAGGCCTATATGGACAAAGGACTTGGTTGTTTATGCAGCAACAACATCTGCTTACACTCAGCCTCATTGTCAAAGAGCTGTTGGTTAAAAGCACAGGATCTCCTTTCTCTCCATTTCATGCCGTATTATGTTTCATGCGGGAATATCTAGTCTCTGAGGCTTGACCACTGCTTTTATCTGCTGGACTTTAAAGTCTTAGCTGCTTGTAGTGAGAATCCGATCATCGCCTCCCTAGCAGTCCAGAGGGCCCGTTTTGCCGGACACTTGAAAAATTTCTTTTGGTCTCCAGACACCTTTCTGCAAAGTATTAGCTTTCGTGTGCGGCTCTGAAGCTAAAGCTCCTGTGTAAACAGCTCTCTGGTTCAGTTTAAGATAAGATATGGTGTTTGGATCCGAATTCCTCAAATACTACATGTGCATAACGAAAGACTATTAATTATACTCAAGTCATAAAATGCCGATGTGTTCTCCAGACTGTATGATTAGTATTGCTATCAGATAAAATGTTTCTGAGCTTTGCATGCTGAGACAACATAGTTTTTCTTAGACCCGCATCACTGAAGCGGTCAGAAGAGAGAACATCATGTTGCAGTTAATCAGTTTTTGTGAAAAGAAAGCACCTGAAGAAAAGAAACTGCCCTGAAAATTAGTAAGGTTTCATTTTGCTACTTTTCCCTATCTGTCCCTCAGCAGGCACTCAAAAATAGAAAATACTTAATATACAAATTTAAATAGTCTTATGGTGAATGTTCCAGTCCCTAATCTGCAGGGTAAGTGGATTCAGGCATTGTCCTGTAGAGGTAGAAAATGCGTGTCCAGAATAAATCCAAGATCTATTTACAACTTACGTAAGGCAGTCATGATGCAGATTACAGAGATGATTATTTTTTCTTGAAACAGTGTTTTCACAGTATTTTACCAATTAATTTTACTGCAGCACCACAATGCAGGTTTTAATAACATGGTTGTTGAAACCACAGCCCAATGCTTGTGTCATACATGAAAATGTGAACAGATTTTGCAGAGGAAAAAGGTGTAAAAGTTGGCACCTGACTTATTTAGGTATGCTGAGATGAACATGTACTCCCATGGCCTAAAACTTTAAGAAGAGAAGAGAATATAGGCGCAAAGGAGACTCAAGGCAGAGAGATGAGGGCAAAGTGCAGGCAAAACAAAATGGCAACTCCATGGGCAGGAACCTGAAAGGCATCCCTGGGAAAAACCAAAACCAAAACCAAAACCAAAAACCAAACCAACAAGCTTCAAAATGGGAACAGAGGGTGACATAGTGATTTCTGACCCCAAGACTGGTGAGTCCAGCCTCCAAATATTGCTGCCATTTGCATTGTGCAATACCTTCTTAAAAGTAAACAAGTCCTGCTTAAAATAGTTTTGCTGTTTCAAGCTGTTTCCCCTGACTTGTGTATGTATCTATTTTGGAAGCTTCCTGCTTTGATGGTTAGAAACTTTTAATTTCTGCTGTAGAAGTGCTCATGCACGTTGGAAATAAATGTTTCTCTTTTGGTATTTTGACTTACGCAGTTTTTCTCTCCCCCAGGTATTTACACATGCAGTAATTTATAAGGAACAGTTCTAGTCCTGAGTGGCCCCGTTTTGCATAGGTAAATGGACCACTAAACTGCCGTGCTTCCTCAGTCCCCCTTCCCGTGCTACCTATTTCCCCAACTAACTTAATTCCTCTTTCTTGCAGTTTGGTTTTCTCCTTCTCAGAGATACACAACCAACATATTACAGAGTGCCTTAGATACTTTCACCAATGTCCCGGATGGAAATATGAATACTCTTCTTTCCTAGCATATATGATGTCACACTTGTATTTTTGAGAGCTATATCAGTGAGGTCGTCTTCTTCCTCGGCTGCTTCCTACTCTCAGTCTCCTCTGCATACCAATAAATTCCAGCTATTTATGTGCCTAGACTTGCACTTCGTACTATTAAATTTCATTCCATTTCTACTAATTTAGTTCAGAAACCCTCAAATATTTTGTCACCAAGCAAAAGGAAACACCTGGCTGATTGGTAGCTTATATACCACTTCCAAGTAGATTGTACCTATGCCACGTGTTGGTAGGATTTCACCTTGCTGGTCACACTCCTTCATTCCTGTCCTTTTACCTTATCTTGTATCCTTTATTGTTTATTTCTCTTCTACTGCAGAATCAAATAAAAAGGAAAGATAACACAGCACTTTTTCAGTCTTGTCCACCTGCAGCAGCAGCTTCCATAAACGTCACTTGCAGAAAGATTGGTACCCTGTTTCACCAGCTATACCAGCAGGACTTATGTTGAAGCTTTAAGAATTTTAAGTGTTTAAGAACTTAACAGCAATTTAATTTTGAATCCATGTATGCAAAGTGAATCAGCTGTTTCCATTCTGAGGACATGTGCTCCTGATACAAGAGCTCGCAAAAATACTTTCCCAATACTTTCTTGCAAAAACTGGTGAAGAACTGATACAGCATTTTGTCATCACAGTTAAGATACATAGACATCTGTTTCTGACTTCATCAGGAATAACTCTTAGACAAATGAACGAACCCAAGCTGATGCAATGTGAAGACATTCCAGAGGGATGTGATTTGGTTTTTTTTTGGCCTTACTTTGCATACAGGGGGTTTGTACCTGTTTAACAGAATGGCCACACTTAAGCATTTCAAGAGGGACGTAGATCAGTAAAAGAGTAGAGTTGACGAAAGGGGGACACTGCGTTCACACAGGCCATGTATAATTCAGAACTTGTCCCCCAGAAAGGAAATTGTGAGGCTTTGCATCATTAATCTACTTGTGTACATTGAGATAAATGTGTGGTGTTGTGCCGTCAGTGGCTCGAATAGAGTACAGGGGTTCAAGATCAAAGAAAGAAGCAAAAGATGAGATTCAGAGCAGGGGTAAAGTATGGCAGTACTTTTTCTGCAGGATGTAAAGAATTATTCGCATGTGTTAATTCCTTCACCTGTGCAGACAGCAGATCTGACTTGATCAGAAACATTCCTCCAAGACAGGATCCCTGTCCTGAATTAGATGTGATGTTTGTTCTCTTGAGTTCAAATCCAATGCGTTGTCACCTAGTAGTTTATTGCTCCTGAGGATGTTTTCGTACAGTCAGCCTCCATTTCTGGCTTCTATGGAAAGCAGTTGTTCTTCCCCTTT
>NW_009596130.1:12479-24073 GCF_000690535.1 Cariama cristata | reverse complement strand
TTCTAACCACTCTTCCCCCAGCCTGTAAATTTGCATTGGTTTTTTTGTGGCCCAAATATTCTTGTTCTTGTTGAACCTCATGCCTTTGATCTCAGCTTATCTATCCAGCCTGTCCAGGTCCCTCTGTAGAGCCTTCCTACCCTCCAGCAGATCAACACTCCCACCCAGCTTGGTGTCACCTGCAAATTTACTGAGGGTGCCCTCAATCCCCACATCCAGATCATCTATAAATATGTTAAACAACACTGGTCCCAAAACTGAGCCCTGGGGAACACCGATAGTGATGCGCCACCAACTGGATTTGGCTCCATTGACCACAACTCTCTGGGCCCGGCCATCCAGCCAGCTTTTTACCCATTGAAGACTGCACCTGTCTCAGCCTGGAGCTGCCAATTTATTTAAGAGGATGCTGTGAGAAACCATGATGAAGGCCTCACTAAAGTCTAGGTAGACAACATCCACAGCCTTTCCCTCATCTACCAAGTGGGTCACTCTGTCATAAAAGGAAACCAGATTGGTCAGGCATGATCATCCTTTCATAAATCCATGTTGACTGGCCCTGATCCCCTGATTGTCCTGCATGTACTGTGTAATGGCACTCAGGGTGATCTCTTCCATAATCTTGCCCAGACCCGAGGTCAGACTGACAGGCCTGTAGTTCCCCGGATCGTCTTTCCAACCCTTATTCTAGATGGGTGTTACATTTGCTAACTTCCAGTTTGCTGGAACTTCTCTGGTTAACCAGGACTAACCGGTAGATGACTGCAAGAGGCTTAGCAAGTTCTTTTGCCAGTTGCCTCATTACTCTGGAGTGAATCTCATCGGGGTCCATGGACTTATGAGAGTCTAATTGGCACAGCAAATCACTAACCATCTCCTCCTGCATTATGGGGGCCTTCTTAACATCTGGCTCTGAGGGCTGGGTGTCCTGAGGACAACTGGTCTTGGAATTTAAAACCAAGGCAAAGAAGGCATTGGGCACTTCTGCTTTTTCCTCATCCCCTGTCACTACACTACCCTCTGCATTCAGGAAATGATGGAGACTCTCCTTGACCCTCCTTTTGCTGCCAAAATAGAAACTTTTTTAAAGCCGCTGAAGCACCAGAGTGAGGCAGCAACTTCTAGAGTTTCACATTTTGTGTATACTTTTCAGCAATATTTTTCACTTCTTTAAATAAAGCTACTCCTTGTTATGAGATCACCCATACAACAGCTGTTTTAGATAGAATTTAAAACTTGAAATTCACAGAGGAGATGGACAGTCAACGGAAAAGCCAGGTTGTCCTCATCAGGAGGCAGGAAGCTTTTTGATTTTACCTGCTGCAAGCCATGCCCTGTTGATCAGATGGATCATCTCATTTGTTTGCACATGTTCTCTGTGTGCTGCTGATGTGCTGGATGGTGATGCCACAAACCCCAGGGAAATACGTGTGGAAATTCTGCTCCTGGGCCATGAGGGGTCAACTGTTCTCCAAGCATAAACTTTCTGGGACCTCGTGACCATGGCAATCTCCCCTATGTGGCATTTTTGGAAGAGTTCATGATGGACAAACATGCTGGAGCATGTCTTATGGGTGTCATCCATAGCAACATGCTTGAGCATGGGTGGTGTCAGAGTGAACTCCAACTGGGACACAGTTATGTCACATTTATCCCTATACAGTTACAATTGTAGTACATACACACACTTTCTAGTTTCTTTCCCTTTTCTTTGGTGTTATGCACACTCTCAACTGTCTTCAGCAGTCCTTATGCTGATGGACTTGTCTGGGGCAGATAACACCAAGTTATCAGCACCTGAACCTTTCTTTCTTAGGGAAGAATATGAGGCTGACAGTGACGGTTTCTTCCTCCTCAAACTTGGATCTCATTAGGGTCATTTTTATACATTTCTTATATATTTTTACATGTTGCATTGGTCTGCAATTCCATCTTACATCCAAATTCATTATATATTGTGCATTTTATGTATGTGAGATACTATTTCTTCTCTTTGTTCTTTTTGAGATCTGATATGGCACACAGTAGTGAGAAAATTATCTTCTGCAGGAAAAAAAAAGATAAGAGAAAAATTCACACATTTTATTTATAAATTTTGTTTTAAAATTTGAGTCTTTTTCTGAGAAAACAATGAGGAATTAAATATTTATTCTAAAAAAATTTTTTCAAAAGAAATATACATTGTGGTTACTAAATAATAACTAAATAAAAAATACATTAAAATATTTTGATAAAAGTAGGCATTTTACAAAAATAGTTTTTGTTGAGGTTTTTTGTTGTGGTTTCTGTCAGAAGTTAGATTTTTTTTTTTTTGTGAGCTATAGTTTCATCGTCTTGTTCTTTACTGCTTTTATAGAAATGATTTTATGATGGCAGGTTTAGTAACCCAGACTGGACCAAACCTGAATTTGCAGGTTGAAACACAGAGTAATAAGTAACCTTGGATTATTTATGAATGTCACAAAACCTAAAAGCCAAAGGAGACAAAATATAAAATATAAACCAAGACTTTTAACTGCTGATGGTGACTTCTAAACGATTCAGGTTTTGGACAGTCAGTTTGATATACATTGTACAACCACATAGTGGTGAAGTACAAAAGGTCCAACCACTGAAAAGGTGTCCTTTCTACCGCTGAAGGTACATCAAATTATGTTGTGTTGTATAGATGGTTATCTTTTAAGATTCAAAGGTCCAAGTCAGTCTGATATATATATATATATAGTGCTATATAAAAGGAACTGAAGAGAAGTTGAAGTTCAGCAAACTGCTCTTTCAAAAATCCTGGCCTTATACATTGTATGATAAACAATTACAACTGCTATATTGACAATTAGGCTTTAATGGCAGCTATCTTTTTTGGATGTTACAATAGGTGCAGCAAAGAGTATTTTGATGCAAGAAAGCTTAGTAGAAAAGAAACGTTGAGCTCTGCCATCAAGGATGGCGCTTTCACTGCTACTGAAACTTCTCCTATGATGTCCCGAGCTATGCTGGGCAACCTGAATAGATAGAATAACAGAAAGTGATTAATATCTTCAGAAATCTGATGCAGCTGTAAGTTTGATTCACCTCAAAATACATAGTAAGACCAGATCCTGCATCTCGTTTTCTTGAGCAGGACACTCTTGGAAGTTCTCACTAGAAAAAGCAATGTGTCCGTTGTTAATTTTTCTCCTTTGGGGTATGTTCATCATCAAGAAGCAGAACTGAATTTCAACAGCAACAATAATACCAATAGTTAATTTGAGCTTTTTTCCCCACTTTTTCAAAAGAAAGATATTATCATCTGAAAGGTTGTGAAACATAGGATTTTTCCCACAAAATCTTCCTACAGGTAAGGGAAAAAAGATTATGAATGCCAATGAAAATATGTTCTTGTTTACTCTTAGTTTAAATTCTTTCTTTTTATGTTTTCAGTGTTATTCATAAAATGTTGCACGTGTTCGTTTTCAGGTTGACTGTTCCATGGAACAGAGCAGTACAAAAATGTCTGTGCATTTGAAACCTGAAATCAGACTTACAGTTACGTCATGACTAAATCTTTTTAATGTCTACATTAACAGTTTGGACTTATATATTCTTCAAAGTTAGTTCAAGATTTCCCAAATCCCTATATCATCTAAAAATCGTCAGTTATACACTGAAACCACTCAAACCTTACCTCTGCATTTGTGACCTGATACTGTATGATATAGTCCTTGACACAGAGCTGTGACAAAGCTAAGTGCCCCTCACCCTCAAAACTTAGTCTGCACTTTAACCACAAAAGCATTTGCCAGTCAGTTTGAGATTATGATAGAGGAAGGACTGTTTCATGGCATTGATGGTTCACAATGTGTCTGATGGGGAAGAAGAAATTTGAAAAGAGTCCATTGGTCAAAATCATTAAGAAAGTCCTTATGGAGGAGACCAGCTAGAAGTTACGGCTCGTTATCTGGTAACCAACTGATTTTACAGCTCCCTTTATGCATAAGTAGATAGAACTTCTGTTTAAAAAGGGGAAAGAATGGTGAGAAAAAAAGCCATTTGGCTTCTCAACGTAAGGCAAGACTTGTCTTTCACCGCACTTACACGTCCTGCTATGAGAACGAAGAGAAAATACAACAACCAAGATGAGATGCAGCTCTTGACTTACCCTATGCAATCATTGTGACAGGCAGTTTATACAGTTCTAAGGAATGTTTCTTTCTGAAACTTAACAATTGTTTCCATGACGCTGATGTCTATTGTACTGTGTTGATATTTATTGCATTGTGGGATGGTTATCCTGTTTTATACATTGGTAGCTTTTAGATGGATTGAAATTTTATATAAATTCTTTGCTCTCACAAGCTGGGGATGAAGGGGAGAAGAAGGAGGGAACAAGCAGTGTTGTTGAGGTGTTTTATAACTTTCAGGGAAAGGTATAAAAAATATTTAGGCTCCAATGTCGGTCACAAAATATATGTGCAGATTTTAAAATAAAAACACAAATAAACAGAGATTCCAAAACAGAAATTATCAATTCTTTATTTACTGGTCTTTCTTTTCAGTACATCCTTTGAAATAAGTGATAATGGATATGGCCCTAAAACTGTGTGAAAACTGCTCTTTTGGCTACTCAGGCTTGGCAGGGCTTTGATACTGTCCCTCAGCAGTGACGCCTTAGAGGGGGAGGTGTTGAGGGAAGTTGTGAAGTCAGGAGGACTTCAGAGCCGCAGAGAGAGGGTAGCATTACACCGTGGTTCACCAATTGTTCAACCAGAGGGATATGACAGAGGAATGTATCCAAGCAACAAATCACCAGAAGAGATACTGCAATTACACCCCTCTGATTGGTGGAATGACTGGCCAGAACAAAGATTCAGTCCATTTAAACTTGCAGGGACTGTTTCTACAGAAGAGTTCTTAAGGGTAAAATGACGGTCTGGCAGTGACACCTACCTCTATGAACTTACCAGTGTTGACTGCAGGAGAGGACGTGTGGCATAGAAATGGCACTGAGACCTAGCAGGTCAGTCTTTGACCATTTAGCAGCCACAAAATATCGAAATGTAGACCAAGCATCCAAGCTTTTAAATAGTATGCTGGTGTAAGGCACTGATTTACAAAGGGTACCAGCCTAACCTAATGCACCACATGTAACATTCATTCTTCCTCTTCTTTGGAACTAAACTGAACCCTAGGGGGATGATCTCAGTCTTTAAGTTATTGACATCCAGAGGCAGAGATGAATTTTCAAAATATTTGTAACACCTGACTCCCACAGCTAAACCAAAGTTGTTTTAAGAATATGGCCCTCAGACTGTATAAGCTTATATCAACTTCCCCACCTCCGCGTGCCCCCCTCCCCCACCCCTCGTGAAGCATGGCTCAGAAGTCACAGCTGGCACATTAGAAAAAAGAAATACAGTAAAATGAATAAAATATACTCTCATTCACAATTTCCTAGAGGCTCCTTGGTTGTTAATTGAAACTTTTGTCTACTTTATTGAACAATAAAAGTGACAGAAACTACTCTCAGGTGTCCTTCAGTATTAAAAAGAGGATAAAGGGTTTCTAGCAAAGGTGACAGAAATTAATGTGGTGAGCCCAGCTATCAAACATTTTGATATGTGAATTGCCTGATATTTCTATAATGCCTTCTTATGATTGGAAATGTTATCGCTTCTATTGAATCAATAGAAAATGTTAAAGCTCCGTGGAACCCCAATTACAAAATAAAGCTAGAAGGTTAACATCTGGGACCAACAGAGATAGAAACAATTTCTATTGTCATACCTTTCTGACAAGTAAATGTCAGAAACATAACACCTTCCGCCAGGCTCAGTACAGAGCACATGTAAAAGAGTGATTGCAAGGCAGTCTCAAGTCAAATCACCTGTCATCTCAGCTTTGACATGGAATTACTTTTGTTTTATGCATCTATTAACCTTGAACTATCAGCATTTGTTTTAATGTTCTGCTCTGAAGTGACCTAAATGTACTTCTTTAATGCACTTACTGCTGTAGATAAAAGGGAGAAAGAACAGGGGGAAAAAAAAAAAAAAATGGTAAGAGAGCGTGGGTGAAGTTGGTTGTGGCTTCTGTGGCATGCCTGTGAATGCAGCAGCCCATTTTCCAGCTCCTATCTGGGGACAAAAATCTCAGGGACTCACCTGGCAGAAAAGGTGGGAGAACCGAGGGGTTTCAGCAGCATCTCGAACAACGCTTCTGGCCTACAGTGTGATGCTGTACCTTCTTATTGTTTTTCTGACTCCAGGGCTTGACACGAGAAAGAATGAAGACTAGAGAATGCAAAATCCTGAAGCTGTTGCAAGACAAGAGGAGCTCTCAGTGCTCCCAGGTGTGACGATGGCTGCAACATCACAGTGCTATGAAAAATATTATGTCTGAAAACCTGCACGTCTGATCTAAGTTCTAGAGTCAGATAACAATATAGAAATGTTGGCAGTGTTCTACAGCCACTACAGATCACAGCAGTAAAATGCTAGCTGGATGTTAGAATATGAGGGTTTTAAAAGTTATGCTAGAAGACTCTTTTAGAGAGATTATCCTCAATTTCCACCAGCATAAAGCAAATCAGGATATTAATTTAAGAGAATCAAAATTACCAATGCTGACATTCCTGAGCAAAGAAGAGAAAACCTTTTCATCTGCAAGTTTTACACTGTGTCTCCCAGCTTAATCTCCCTGCAGTGCAGAGAAAGAAGCGTGTGCTTGAACCATCAACTGAATAAATTAGGATCAGGTTTCTCAGGTGATTGGAACCATATATTTCTTAAAGAAACACATCATTTTGAACCAAGCTTTGGAAGCTGACTGCCTACAAAAATAATTTCTGTTGAAAGATGCAACTTTTTGATCCTAAACATTATCTGCACATATTGGACATTCTAGGCATGTTTAGGTCATTCTTAGAGCTGCTATTGCCACAGTGCTTGGGCATCTTATACACTTTAATATGGTAATCCTCAAACCTTTCTGAAGGACAATTATTGTGAGAAGAATCTAAATTCCAGAGGTCTGGTTCTTCAATGGCACTAACAGCAGTGAGATGCTTCTGCTAGATGGTGAGGTTTGGGTATCTAGATATCATTTGGAAGTATAACCTAGACAGAAAAGGTCAAATCTTTGTACAGATTAAATATATGGAGAAGAGTGTAAGGGAGCTTTCTAAAGCATCAAAATAGTGTTTAATACTCATTTCAAACAGTTATCCCTCTGGTGTCCACTCAGAGAATTGGATATTAAAATATCTTGTTATTATTTTTATTTAAACTACCACTTTCAGCCCCATCTCAGAAGATTTTAACTGCTGTCCAACACCACAGACTAAGACAATTTCCCATGCCAAATCATTACACATCATTTGGGACCTGCAGTGTTTCTCGTATGTGTGAGTTTCTGGGTTTAAAATTTTGCTTGGCATAACTTCTTTTCTTTCTTGCTTTTGTCTCCTCTAAAGGATACAAAAATGTTTTGGATGACATTCTCCTAGTCAGTAGGGGACAAGAATGAACATGAATGTTGGCCTGAGACATAATTCAAATTACAAATTATCTAATAAAGTATTAGGCAAAGAAAATTGCTAGATTATTTTCATTATTTCAGGGTTACTTTAATGAATTAAAAAAAATAGTGCAAAAATTTAAGGATTCATAGACAACATTTGGCCAACAAGAAGCATGGAAATATGTAAACTTACTACATCTTGACACTCTCATATATTTGTAATTATTTGCTGCTAAGACTTCAGAACTCAGTCCTGCTCCAGTGGATAATTTTTATGTAGATTGATTTGTCTTCTGAAAAGACAATCAGGGAGCATTGATATTCCTATATTTAAGGTACTTGTCTTCTGGGGAATCCCATCACTGTGGCATAGATGGAATGGAAAACTCACTTATTCTGTGATAATACGTCCTCTAACATCCACCATAATTATAAATCCAGCATATTGATGCATTGGTCTCTCTTCACTCCCATTGAGCTATTCTGGCACATACACAGTCTAAAAGAATGAAGAATCAGCCCATTAATACAGTCGCAGTTGTAATTGCATTTTTATTCATAGAGTGCTCCAAAACGTGAAGTGAACAGCATGTTATGTGGGTGTACATTAATAAGCACAATGGGGGTTCATAATGGAGTTTCGAGGTGCTAATGTAGTATGAATTAATGAATTAATAATTGCCATTAATTAAAATTACAGCAGAACACTACCCAACAATGACTGACAAAGAAAAGTCTTAGCTGTTTCTCTGTCACATCTCACTTGTGGCTATTTCTAGTGCTTTTGTGTAGTCTGAGGGAATAAAGTTTGGTTTGGGGAGAAGGAAGAGGTGAGGTCTGCAAAAGTAATCTGCTCAGAAGAGAGAGAGTTATTGAAAAGGGACAGAAGTAGAAGCAAATATAGGAAGACAAAGTCACTGTGAAAACTCCAACAGGGAAAAAGCCCAGATGGCCTATGGAAATTATAAAATTAAGTCTTAAATTGATGGTGATACTAAACTTGGGACTTGATTATCCTGACAGATGTGCATGCGACTCCCATTGACTTCAATAGGAGGTGTGCGTGTGTAGCTGATGGGGTAACCAGACCTTAGAACCACTGAACTGTGTTCAGAGAGGGAGAGTGAACGTGAGGAGTGAAAATCTCAAGTTAAAAACAGTGACTTCAACTCTATTCGACATCCCATCACTGAAAAATGTCAGTAAGCAAGATGTTTTTACTAAGAAAAAGAAATATTTTTTAAAGTTAAAGCACAGGAAGTCTGTTACCTGGTAAAAAGCTACAGAAAACCCACTGAGAATCTGTTCCTTCCTCCACTTTCCCACCCTCCTCCTCCCACAAAGTGTTGACAATGCCCAGGTAAGTCTGAATCAGTTACGCTGGTGCAAGTGTGGAGTAACTTTATGAACAATAGTGGTTTCACACCAGTTTGCACCAGCTTTATTGAGATGCAGATCCAGCTTGAGGGGTGTAAAGAAATATGAGATAATAACCTAAAATGACTAAAAAGGGTCTTGTATGAAAACATGAACAATAATTCTATGACTGAAAGGATGTGAACATTATAGCAACTTTAAGGGCTATTAAGCCAGTTCCTATGTGAATCTGTAGTGTGAATTGTATAAGCATTTGGAATGTGTTCATGATAAAGGGATTCATAAAAGTTGTTATGCTGATTTTATGTTGATGGATGTTAGAATATAAGGTAAATTATTAACCACAGGAAAGTGAGACTAATGTTTAAGTGCTGTGATATATGTGTAATTGAAAGCAATTTCTTCTATACAGCAAGGAGATGGTGGGCATAAGTGAAACAAACTTTGAATAAAATACAGGTGAAGTAGAATCTGTTGGGTGTTCAGAGTCGAGAAACAAAGGTAAAATAAACTTGCCTGAAAAAAAAATATTACTACTAGAAATAAATAATTTGCATTTATATAGAAACTTCTATTCAGAAAAACCCCAAAGCAAGTTACCTACTTGCTAAAGCATTTATAAATAATGCTGTATACATAGAAATGCATATACAATACCCTTTTTCTAAGGATCGTATGCTTTTCGCGCAGAAATCTTTTCAGTCATACAGCACTCCAATAAAACCAATACAAAGATTATTTACATCTTAAGAGGGGAAAACTGAAGAAGTTAGAGGTTAATCACCTTTGACTTGCTTCTGCTGAAATCAAGAGCACAACTTTGCTAAAAAGAGTCAGGTAAGTAGAGTCTGATGAGGGCTGTTTCTCTGAAACCAGTGGGAATACTGGTATTCATTCTTATGCCTAAAAGACTCACAATTTGTCACTGAATGACATGCCTGAGGTAGCATAGTGAGTCAACTGTAATCACCAGAAGAAGACAGAAGAGTTCTGCTTTTCAGTGGTGTGTGTGTCTACGGAAGATCAGATCATGTGCCTGATTTTCTCTTCCCTCACAGTAGATCCTGACTGGTAACACTGAGGACCTGTACCTTAAGGAAACCCAGGTTACTGGCATGCAGTCCTTTGAGGATATACTAATGGGAATGCTACAGATATCGGGGCTACATCTTGCCTATGTTAATGGCTGACTGACAACTGACAAAGGCTGTTTTAGCTATGGACAGAAAGAGTATTTCAGTCAGTGGATGAGCAACAATGGATTTTTAGTTCTGCTGAATAAATGATGGTGTTGCAGCAATATTTTAATCAGTAAGAATTTGAAATGACTGGCATAATCACATCTCATGAGCACTGTAACCATCATGAATTAATGCAGGTAAATACTTTGCATAGCATCATGTGCTCTGTACCAAAATGCATGGGGCTAGTTTAAATCCCAAATCTTTGTGAAATCCAAACAGAGCCTAAACAAGAAGTGAATGGAGTTGCAGTGACTTAGCTGAGACGCTGACCTAAAACCTGAACATATATTTTCAATATTAACGTATTTTTACTGAAGACGAAATATCCTTGAATTATTATAGTCATTGTATGCCACCATTTAGCTTGGCTGATTTTACTAAAATTTAAGGTCCAAATGATGTGCTTATACTTAATCCTAGCATAGAAAACTGGTTTCTGCTAGAACACATATCAAGAAAATGTGGGGGAAAATAGCCCAAATAAACCATTAATTTGATGTAATGGAGCACAGGAAAAAAACCTTGAAAGATAAGTCATTAAAAAAAAAAAAAATCTTATTTAATTGATTCAGTAATAAAATGAGTGACCTCTTCCACTTAGAAAAGTCTCTTAATACAGGTGCATGATTTTAACAGTTATTTGAAATAAATTTATCCAAGAAGCATGAAAACATTTATAATAGGTTAAAGCGGGGGCTTAGTGGAAGGACCAGTCAGATAGCAAGCATTTCACCTCTGTTGTTCCAGGTCCCACTCACAATCAGCTAGTATAGGCTGCAAATCTAGCCACCAGAATTTTTCTAGAAGCTAAGCTTTCATTTTTAATTTTGGTCTAAACCAAGAATTTTGTATTTTTTTTAACAGTTGTGAATAAAAGGTTAACATTTTCTTTCTCTTTTTCTTGTTTGTTACCCTTGTACTTCTCCACATGAAATCAGGAAAAAAAGAAAAAGCCAAAGATGCCCTGGAGCAAATGATGTTAGGATTAGATCCTCTGGGATTTTTTGTACTTCACTGAGCTATGCTAAGAGTTTCTGCCCGTTTTACATACCCCTACTTTTTTTCTCATTAATTATTTTGACAATGAAATAAAGGCTACTGCACTTTGCATTGATGTATACTGTTTAGACGTTGGTGAGTAGGATAAACCTTTTATATAGTGACACTAGTCAATGTTCAAACTCCAGTCTCTCCCATTGCATTTTCTTATTGTCAGAATATATGTTGATTAAACTACATAGATCAACCCTCCTATCAGAGCTTCCTGTGGGTTCAGAAAGCATTGAGTGAGGCATGGAGAGACCCCAGGCCACACTATCCATAGCTCCATAGAAAACCAGGCTGCATAAGTCATTCCATCACCTGAATGAATCCTGGTTCAAAATGCAAACTAATGAATCCTGGTTTCCCATTTTCCTCTTATGGTCTGCTGACTTTGTCATAGAGCAATATTCAGTTGTCAATGAAAACATCTTT
>NW_009596130.1:0-12448 GCF_000690535.1 Cariama cristata | reverse complement strand
CCTAATTTACATTTATTTGTGGATTCTCTGGTATTTAGTAAGGCTCAAATACAGCATCTTTGCTTTTGCTAAGGTACTTTTCACAGATCTGTCTTTTCATATAGCTGCCTACTTTCATGAAACCTGTACGGAATTAGTTACCTTCTGAACAGTCCTTTTCTGCATTTGGTTTAATTTTTTCAAAGACTCAAAAGTCAACAGGGAAGATACATATCAAAGTGCATTTTTTTAAAAAATCAATATATTGAATACAAACATCAAGTCAATGGAATTGTTAGGACTAGTGTTCTCTAACATCTTTGTCGGCAACATAGACAGTGGGATTGAGTGCACTCTCAGCAAGTTTGACGATGACACCAAGCTGTGTGCGAAGATGATGAGACGCTGGAGCACCTCTCCTGTGAGGACAGGCTGAGAGAGTTGGGATTATTCAGCCTGGAGAAGAGAAGGCTCCAGAGAGACCTTCTAGTGACCTTCCAGTACTTAAAAGGGGCCGACAAGAAAGCTGGGGAGGGACTTTTTACAAGGCCATGCAGTGATAAGACAAGGGTCAATGACTTTAAACTGGAAGAGGGCAAATTTAGGTGAGATACTGGGAAGAAATTCTTCCCGGTGAGGGTGGTGAGGCACGTGAACTTGTTGCCCAGAGAAGCTGTGGATGCTCTATCCCTGGAAGTGTTCAAGGCCAGGTTGGATGGGGCTTTGAGCAACCTGGTCTGGCGGAAGGTGTCCCTGCCCATGGCAGGGGTGTTGGAACTAGATGATCTTTAAGGTCCTTTCCAATCAAACCATTCTGCTATTCCATGATTCCATGATTATCTGGATTTTCAAGAATATTTGAAATAGGTCTACATCGTTTGAAGTAAAATGTTTTGTTTTGTTTGGGTTGGGTTTTGGTCAACTCTGGATAATGGTCACATTACAGAGATGAGGAACCAAAGTGTAAAATGGTCAGGGGTTCCATAGGGACCTCCTGTGCCTTCAGCTCAAGAATACCATTGATTGAATACTACAGAGAAAATTATCATGAGAAATGGATGATCACTTTTGCGACGCTGCTACATTTCAATTCCTTCTAACAGACTACATACCCTGCCTGAGCACTGATACTGTTCCATGGAGATTCCTAGTGTGGTTTCAACAAAGGTGGAAAAATAAGTTCAACAAAAACAAGTGTAGGGTCCTGCACCTCGGGAGGAATAACCCCACACACCAGCACAGGCTGGGGGTTGACCTACTAGAGACCAGACTGGCAGAGAAGGACCTGGGAGTCCTGGCGGACAACAAGTTGTCCACGAGCCAGCAATGTGTCCTTGTGACCAGGAAGACCAATGGTATCTTGCGGTACATGAGGAAGAGTGTTGCCAGCAGGTCAAGGGAGGTACTCCTCCCCCTCTGCTCTGCCCTGGTGAGACCACATCTGGAATGCCGTGTCTAGTTCTGGGCTCTGTGGTTCAAGAAAGACAAGGAACTACTGGAGAGAGGACAGTAGAGGGCAACGAAGATGATGAGGGGACTGGAGCATCTCCTTGTTGAGGAAAGGCTGAGGGAACGGGGTCTATTCAGCCTGGAGAAAAGAAGACTGAGAGGAGATTTCATCACTGCTTATAAACACCTTAAGAGGGGGGTGTCAAGAGGATGGGGCAGACTCTTTTGAGTGGTGCCCAGCGACAGGATAAGGGGCAATGGGCACAAACTGAAACTCAGGAAGTTCTGGCTCAATATGAGGAAAAACGTCTTTACTTTGAGGATGGCAGAGCAGTGGAACAGGCTGTTCAGAGAGGTTGCGAATTCTCCTTCTCTGGGGATATTCAAAATCCGCCCATGATCCTGTGCACCTTGCTGTAGGTGACCCTGCTTTAGGAGAGGGGTTGGACTAGATGATCTCCAGAGGTCCTTTCCAGCCCTGACCGTTCTGTGATTCTGTGGTAAGCTAATCCAATTTTCCAACATAATTACTCCTGCTTCTGGCAATTGCATTTTGGCATCTGAAAGGAAATTACTAATTCTGTGAAAGCTGAGCATTGCGTTTCTAAAAGCTGAGTGTTTTGTTGCTGTTCAGTCACACACACATTCTTTTAAATGTTTCTGGTTTTATTCTACAGGGATAAATATAAATAACGACTGTGAAGTTTAATTTTCTCTCTTTCTTTTTGAAACAGAAATGGCCTTTTTTTGCTTCTCTCCCTGCTTGTATGAGCAATTATCATAGTGGGCTTAAATAGCTTAAGCAGTTGTGTCTGAAGGCTATTAGATATAATGGAGGGAACCAGGGTCCCATATAGATTATAATGCTGATGTCCTGGGAGCCTGAGTTGGAACTTACCCACCCAAAAGTTACCATAAACCATAGATCAAAATCTGTGAAAGGTCAGTATAATGAATACAGAAATAGATGTTTTAAACCCATTTGCCATTCTACAGACAGCGCGCCCCCACCAAAACAAAAAACCCACACACCAAAAAACACAACAACAAAACAATGTGCACCTACAAACCAACAACCAACAACAAAAACCTATTTGCAGGCCTTGGGTGAAATGAGAGGTGCCTCAAGAAATGGTGTGGAAAATAGAAATGTTCTCTATTTATAGTCAGCTCAAGGCAAGCTAGTTTTGGAAGACTTCAACATAAGTCTTTTTTCTTCTCTGACATATGAAATGACACACCGTAGATTTCTCTTTCTCATCTCCCACATTTCTCATTCTTTTTTTAAAAATTTCTTTTTGGTGAATGCCAAAGAATGCTTCTTTACATAGAGCTAAACACAAGATTTCAGTGTGTATTTTGAAAATAGAATCAGTCCATCGAGGCTGAGTAAATGTATGTAGGACATGGGACCATAAAGGAGCCTTATGGCAATTAAGTACCCAATTCCTATTCTCCTATCTGGTACAAATATAGGTTGGCTGAGTGGAGGCTGTGATGGCACTTACAGAATTCCTGGAATCCCTTTAGAGGAAACCTCAAACCTACTGTTACTTACACAAAAAGGAACAATACTAGGAAGATGTCATTTAGTGTGCTGAAATAGTCTGAGATTTGGTATATTTATTTCCTTACAGGAAGGTCCTGTCAACTCTGTGCTCTGATTGCACTCACTTCCCTCTTCATTGTTTCTTTGGTTTTCTGTCTTACACTCGCCTTTCTTCTACACTGTGAAAATATTTGGTTGACACAATGCGAAAAGGACATTCCATTTTTTTTTTGTTTGTTTTTTTTTTTGTTTTTTTTTAAGCTTAAAAAATAGTTGTATTTATATTACTATTTTTCACATTCTAAATTCAAAATTTTTTATTTTTAAAACTGTTCAGATTTGACCTGCTTGAAAACAAAGACATTCTTTTCATGAGAGTATTTATTTCAATTCCAACACCTACCCAAGATATCTTGGTTGTACTAAATTGGTATTTTATTTTATATTGATTTATTTTACTTTATTTTATTTTCTGCATAGGTATACTACTTGTTGCTACTCTTGCTATGCTATTAATTACAAACACAGGCAGAAGGGTTGGAGATGAAAAATCCTTCTAGACACTGGTATTTCAAATGATGGATGGAGCTACGTAGACAACAGGGAGTTCAGCTGCCCCTGGAGTCACAGCCAGGAATGAGAAAGGTGGAGGTAAACAGTAGAGATGAGATGAAGAGAGGTTAAACTTCATTCCTTGCCTCTGAATCTGTGCCAACGACAATTTCAACACAGTGTCTTACAGGTGTACTCTGAAAAAGACCCAGATAAATTATTTTACAAATATGATTGACATTTGGCCTTGAACTATTCCTCTTGGCTTTAAGGCACCTCAGCAACATGGAAACCCTTAAAATCAGTGGAGAGCTGTAGTGTTTCAAAATGAACCTAGTAAGCGTGGTGTTGAGTTTTTGTTCATCTGAAATCAGAAGTAGTCAAAATCTCACCACAGAAGCCAGAACAATAAAAACAGTAATTACACAAATTGAAAACTGAACAGAGGACCAACTATGAAGGTCAATCCTGATTAATTCAACATGAAAGTTTTACTCTTCAATGTATTTATATTTGTAAATAAAAAAAAAAAAAAAAGAAAAAACAGTTTTGAACTAAAAAATAACAGTACAACTGTGGGTAGCAACAGTTTCTTACTGAAATTTCCAAAAACTGGAAAATTTATTGAAGTTTTCACTCTTCTAGTGAAGATACTGGCTTAGTCAGACCCTTATTTTCCAAGAAGAATTTATCTAGAAATTCCCAGCCTGCTCTAGATCCTGCTCTAGAACCAGTAAGGGACTGACTTGTGGTGAGGCAGTCAGCTCTGACATGTCTTTCCCACTGTCTGGCTTCTGGGCTGTGAGCCAAGTGTTTCAGAGAACAAAGGAGATGCTTTGTTGGGGAAGCCTCAATGAATGCTTGTGGATCAATGTGCTCCGCAGCACTGCAAATACACTGATAGCTGGAAAACGTAACAAGAATTTAAGAAAAAGTCTGTTGTCTGCTAACATAGAGACCACCTGTGTGTGACTAAAGTCGAGGGAATGGAGAGTATTTCTCATGCAATTCATTAGCATGAGCTCTACTGTCTAAAAGCAAACTCCTCAGGACTGGACTAGACAATTTATGGGCTTTCCAGTCATTGAAAAGAAATCAACATGACCAATAAATCATTACTCTGTTCTATCTTGGAGATCTGTCTTAAAAGGCAATGAATATTCTCCCTCTTTAAAAATAGAGGGGATGTATGACAGTTTGCTCAGACATATCCCGAAGGGGATTAACTTCTGTGTTTGATCAACTGGATAAATCTTTGGATCTCATGAACTATATTGCCTTCATGTTCATTGACTATAGTGGGAGCTTAGGTACCCTTCACTTCAGCTGTAGCTACCTCCTTATGAAAATCTACATTTAAGTGTCTTAATCTGTGAGCTGAATGTTCGAAAGCATTTCTAGATGCTGAAATTCAGGTAGGTTAGCTTCTCCATTCCTCCCGAAGTCTTTAACAGCACCCTAAGTAAAGCTTTTTCTGTCCTGTTGCTGTTCTTCTGTCTCCAAATGAAAAAAATAGTTATTGATCTTAATGTAGTTTTCATCAGACAAGACTTCCAAAAACTCCCTTTGAATTGATATTCAGTGGCAATTTCGTTTCAGGAGGAAAACTGTCAGGAGAAAAACCAAGAATTGAATAGGGCATGGCTATGACTTAAGGACTAACTTGGAGGCCATGGTTGAGGCACTCTGGGAGACAAGACCTTGCCATTAATCTGCTTCTGTTCTCTGAATAGAGTACACACAGTTGTTTTCAAAGCTAACAAGACTGTGGCTTTCATAAGCACTAAACTTACTCATAAACGTACAAAAAGAACCTAAGAAAACATTACAGTCATCAAGATCATCACTGTAAGAGATTAAGAGTGATCTTTTGTGACCCTCTAGGATGTACATTTGCTTACATTCAGTGACCAGGTTTCATCTTGAATTACAACAGCACAACTCAACTTGCATTTAGAGTTTACTTTCACCTATTCAATCACTTTAGTGCATTTTTCAGATGTACAGTGTACATCTCTGTTTTACTTATAGGGTAGTAAGCACACTCCATCACATCTCACAAAAATCGTATTTCTTTATATTAGTATTTTCGTCACTGAAACGCCATGCAGACAGCACACTCACCTGGCCTCATGAGAAAACTGCAAGGCATTAAATGTATGTGTGTGGAGGTGAAATTGTGAACCGTACCTTTTTTGTAACCATGCATAAAGCAAGCCTTACTTAAGGTATGTATAGTAAGATAATACTGCTACTGAACCTGACTGAAATGGGAAAAATCCTGGAAGAAAGAATTAAACACGGGTAGTTTATACTGCGTCTGATTCTGCGTGAGTGGATAAGGAAGAGGAAGGAACTGAGTTGTTCAGTGATCAGTCAAAACCACAGAGCCTGTTGCAGGTCTCATTAACCAGCATGGCATACCATGGGCTTCTTCATAACCTCTTGTCCTCTGATCTTGGAAAAGCCTCTCAAAGGAACAGTTCATCACCTTCTGTCTTTTGTGTGAAAGCCAAGAATAGGTCTAAAGAAAGATAAAACTGGAGCTCTGATTTCATTTCTTCTAATGGTGCAGCAGAACCACATTGTCTATCCTGTATGGAAAAGAATACCAGTGGTAGAGACTATTCCCTGTGCTCTCAGCAGCCTCAACCATGCAATCCTGCTTACGAATGCCCAGAGGAACTATGAATGAAAGCAAATGCTAGCACAAAATCTTAGAGGTACATGGCATATTGCTCAAGAAAGCTTCTGCTACTTTCAGCTAAAGGGAATTATGCAGAAAAAAATCCTTATAATACACCGAAAATGAATGATGTCCATTCACCATTGTAGTTAACATCACAACATTTACTGCCACAGCCAAAATATCCTCTTACATCAGCACATGTTACTCTGCTTTGCATAGATTTCCCCACTGCTGTGAAAAGTAGGGCGTTGCTTCAGTTCTCAGATGTCCATGGACATCTCCTGTAGACAGCACTGGGAGCTGCACAGCCATCTCTAATATAAATGTGTCAGAAGTTGGAGAAGCAAGCGTTTGATTAATAGTAGTTATTGCTGTTTCAGATTAGCAAATCTGGCATCAAGAAGTGATTTCTTACTTCCAGATTATGATAAAGGGGTCTAGCTGTAGAGTATTATCCACTATAAATAGACATCCTTCTCTACCATAGATAACGATGATACGTGGGGTGGCATACCAGAGCTGAATCTCCTTGCTTATCAACCATAAGCAGCATTTATTTGTGGTGTTAGAGCTATGTATATTTGCCTTGTTGCAACAGACAGACAAATGAATGGAATAAATGTATTTGAACGAGGATCTAGAAATAAATTAGCAGTATCTGGTTATTGGGGCACAAACAGGAATTGTCAGAATATCTTTACATACCAAAGGGCATAGAGAAAAAACTGCTCTCCTTTCTATGCAAGCAGCCTGGGAAATGCCTGAGCCAGTTTTCCCTTGGGAAGCAGGAAAAATTGGCATAATTTATTTGTCTTGTGGAGCAGGCAAAGCCATAATGAGAGATTTTGACATAGCCAATACCTTCCCGTTTCTGACCATATCCTCAGAGTGATGGTCCTCCCTCTGCTGACACAGCCCTGTAGTTCCTTTCCCTATGCGGCAGCAGCAGCAAGAAGTGATGTGTCTGGAGCACATTGACCTCATTCGGATCAGAGTATTTTTGGGAGGTGGGGTTACTCCTAGGTTCACCCGTAGTATAGCCCTAGGAGGCACGGACTCTGTCTCCTTCTCAGATCTATTCTGCATCCCATTGCACACTGCCCCAGGAAGCTCCTGTCTACAATGATTTGTTTGACTTCCCATATACCATTTTTATTTGTTTATTTGTGGTAATAGTGTATCTATATTCAGTCATCGGGCCACCCAGAGCTCTGGAGGCTGCCACAGCAGTGTCCGGTTGATATAGGTTGGCCTTGTCCCAGGTGCTCTGGTGGTTGTTGCATTGGCAGGAAAGGGAAAGATGTCTAGCTAGCTAATAAGTCTCACTTCTTACAGCATCCGTCTGATATTTTGTATCAGTGTTGTTTGAAAGGATATCACTTTGCAAGATTGATCCAAGGCTGGCATGAAGAATATGCACTCAAATCTCTTTTAGAAAGATTTATAATATTAACCTCAGGCTATTTTTAAGTCACCGTCGATTTTTATAGAAGCAGTGCTGAGATTCATTTGTTTTCCAACTGGCAGAAAGTTTCTCTTACCTTTTGTAAGCCAGTATTGAACAATTTGGCTTTGGGTCAAACTGGTTTAACGAACTGTCTAGGGTTCAAACTTCATGCTGCCATTTGCAGATGTTGAACAGTCAGTCTGTTTCAGCAAAAGGAGTTCATTAATATTTGCAGTTAAAAAGCCTTCATAACATTGATGTGCAAGTGTCTGCTATAAATCTTTTAAGTAGCTTAAATCTTCTTTACGTAGAGGCATAAGGTCTGATTTGTTTCTTGCTTACACTACCAGTTTAATGTGAAATTCCTCCTGTTTTTTTTTTTTTTTCCTGGCAGGTCCGAAGACAGAATCAGGCCTACAGATTAAAATCCCTTTTTCTAAACTTTGTGCAAGTGCTTTATGGACTGTAATACACATAAACCCATCTTAATTTTCAACAGATGTAAATGATTCAGTTGCAAGATTTTTAAGTCCTTACAAATTTAATAGAGACTTATATCTTCAAAAAACATTGCAGAGGTTATTTTAACTCCTCTATAGAAAAGTTATCACACTGATAAATTTCGTAGGAGTTACTTTTTCATGGTTGATAGTGATTACATTTATTTGTGACATCATTTGTTTTTCTTTGGACTGGACCACCTGCACAGACTTGGGAATAACTGTTCTATCATGGACGCCTTAAGCCATCCAAATATGTTGAAAGTCATTTTAACAAGGAAAAGAAAATATTGCTTTTCTTGTTTATAACAGATAGGAAAAAAAAATACAGAAGGGCTTCAACTGTAGCAAGAAAAAATACAGGTTAAAAATAAGGGGGAGGGAGAATTTAAACAGTAAGGGTAAATAAACTGTTGCATGGATTGACCAAGGAAGTCACGGACACGCAAGCACTAGAGGTTTTTCTGAACAACTGAGTCAAAAAACTGTCAGGAATGGTTTAGACATAACTGATCCAACCTCGGGACAGGAAAATGGTGTAGTGACCTCTCACGATCTTTTTTTGTCCCAGGCATCTATGAGTGTATAGCTTGAGTGAACTTGTTGTGGAAAAGTCAATAGAATTTAATAAAGAGGAAACAAATCAAGTTCTATTGACAATTTGGCCCTGATTCTTATTTTAAGGGGGAAAAAACCATACAAACACAAAACCACACACACATTTCTACTTTAAGACCTTTTTCAGTGCAAGAATCTAGCATATCAGCCTTTATAATTTAAGAGAACAGGACTTTTCTCTCAGTCTGCTATATCTGTTTCTACTTTTTTATTTTTTCTTACAATGGAAAGACCTTTTAAAGAAATTATCAGTCTCTTCCAAAGCCTTTTTCTTTCTGTTAATGAATGTGTTCTTCAGTTGTACAGCTAATTAGTGAGTACACAAGATCCAACAGAATGACTGACCAGGATGGCAATGGCATTTTAAGACGTGACTTATGAAAAGAAAACCCTTCTAAAGAATGCAAATTTCCAACAATGTTTGCTTAGATCTAAAAGGAGCTTCACCCTGTTTATTTGAGAAAATGACTTTTTTCTCCATAATGTCTCTTGGAAATGTGATGTGTTTAGGTAGTGATTTCTATGACCTTAAAACAGCCTTTACTGTCTTGGAACTGCAGGCTACTCAGCACATCTTGACTACTGGCTTGCTCTTTAGACGCTCCAATGATACCACATATGCCCATTCAGCTAATTCTTGCTGAGTTTCTCTTCTTTCCTTTTTTCTTCCCTCTTTTTTTCTTTTTTTTTTCCCCCTTTTTTTTTTTTTTTTTTTTTTTTTTTTTTTTTGGCTGACTGCAAACACTGTATAGTTTAGCTTCCCTACCAAGACTTTGAAATGACTAATTCGTGCAACATATTTCAACACATCCTTAACTGCTAATTGAAGTCTGTGCACAAGGCGGTGAATGGTACGCACCGATGGGAACCTCTCTTGCAATAATGTGCCGAATCCGCTCTTTATCTCATTCATTGCCGACATCTCGTCTGTTGCAAGTCCAATCAATTTTTGTAGCTTTAAAAGATATGTCCTCTGTTAACTTTCTATATGCCAAAAAACCGACGATGGAAAATTAAGCATTACCTTTGCAGCAGTGAAACTTGATTGCTTCCAGAAGACTCAGGGAAAAAATGTTGTTGACATTTTTTTACTTCCAGTCTCTGCATGGCAATAAGGTATGATGGCTGATTTATCAAAGAGAGTGTTCTCATCAAGCAGGAGAGCGAGAGAGAAAGTTCACGTCGCACAAAATGAGCTGCTAATTTCTTTTCCATTTCACTGACAATATGGTATTGGAGCAGCTGTGATTAGAACAATGGATGTTCCCAAACTGTGCTCCATTTAACTCCTGCAACTCTGCAAGGTCACACAGTGGGAGAAGGAATTAAAGACCTTTTTTTGTCTATTCCCTTTTACTTATTCTTTTTTCTTTTTTCTTGTTTCTTTTTTCTTGAAGAGAAAGAAAGGGAAGGCAGGGTTAATGGAGACTGGGAGCTGGTGGAGTTGTCTCCCGGAAAATTTTGGATGTCTCCGTTTTCAAGTCAATCTGGAAAACTTGTAGCTGCCTGTGAACAAACCTTTATTAACTAAACTGAAGAATTTGGAAACCACACTGAAACCCACTGAAGGCAATGAATGTTGTGTTGTGTCTGTATGTGTGCTTACCTACTGATTTTACCGAAATTTGCGTCAGGTCCCAAGTCTAACAGTTGGCAATTAAAGAACAACTTAGTTCTGAGGATACACTTCTAAGATTCAGTAGACTTCAGTTCAGTTTCTTCTTTTCCAGCATATTCTGAAGTGTCTTTGCCTTTGCCTCAGTTTCTTGGATCTCAATGGAGTAATAACATTTCCCTTCTCCAGATTTTGTGGGATTTAAAATATTAACAATTCTGTGGTATTTAGAGAATTATTAGCGCTGTGTAAGCATTTGTGATAAAGGCCTTTATAGAGCCAGTCTTCTACTACAGCTAACCCAACAGATAGGTAATAAATATTTTGCATTGTTGGTGTTGCTCCCTTCAGTGTTTCTGCTGTCATTTCACTTTCAGGACTTGATTCTTTCCCTTCAATGTTGGTTTTGCATCAATATTATCTTGGGTGGAATTACACCTCTTCTACTCTGGTGGTGTAAAAAGAGGAATCATTTTCCTACTTTGTCTGTGCTTAGTACTTTGGAGTTTGTTTTGCTCTTACTGTTGCATTAATCCATGCAAGATGTAAAAACGTGTTCCAAATGATTTATCATGCACTGTCTATATCTGTACCTAAACATTACAAAAAATCCCTTCTTAGCAGTTAGCAATGGACAGTGGAGCTTATACAGTCATTATGCTGTACTACAATCTAGACAGATTGTCAGACTCCTTCAGGATATGTATTTCATTTTCATCAGTTTTGATAGATTCCTCAATTTCTTGCTGATCTGCATCATGTAAACTTGGATCTCAATTAGCATTTGTTTGGGGCATTTTGGTTCTAGGGCTGCAGAGATGCTGATCTGTCATTCTCCAGGACCCTCACTATATGATCAGTGTTTGCAATTCTGAAAAGAAGCTGCTGAGATAACATCATCATACATTTTTACAACCAGGCACAAGTCTCAGTGCCATTTAGAAATAAGCAGAGAAAGGGTTGTTTCATTGAAAGTGACTAAAAGTGTTTATCTGTATATCAGTTCCTAAGATGACTGTCACTTTCTGCAGATATACAAATGACAATTATTAACGGATAGGTAAGGTTTGTTTTATCAATAGGTTGATTTTCTTCCTATTTTTTTTTTTTTTAGTATTGGGACAGAATTATTCTATTTTCTGAATTGTATAGGACTCTACAGCTGACACAGAGTTGTTCTTTACTGTTCTCTAAACAGTCTGTAGGCCTCTAGCAAAGTAAGAAAGATTATACCTTTGGAAAAATAGAAGCTAAGACTGTTCTGGTTGTTCAGAAGGAGGATCTGGGGAACTGGAAGGAGGATCTGGTAAACTGCATGCCTGTCAGCCTGACCTCAGTGCTGAGGAAGGTCTTGAGTACCATCACGTGGCACGTACAGGGCAACCAGGTGATCAGGCCCAGTCAACATGGGTTTACGAAAGGCAGGTCATGCTGAACTAGCCTAATCTCCTACTATGACAAGATGATCTGCTTAATGGATGAGGGAAAGGCTGTGGATTTTGTCTACTTAAACTTTAGTAAAGCCTTTGACATCATTTCCCACAGCATCCTCCTGGAGAAACTGGCTGCTCATGGCTTGCATGGGTGTACTCTTCCCTGGGTAAAAAAATGGTTATGTAGCTGGGCCCAAAGAGTGGTGCTGAATGGAGTTAAATCCAGTCAGTGGTCAGTCACAAGTGGTGTTCCCCAGGGCTTGGTACTGGGGCAAGTTCTGTTTAATAACTTTATCAATGATCTGGACGAGGGGATCGAGTGCACCCTCAATCAGTTTGCAGATGACACCAAGTTGGGCAGGAATGTTGATCTGCTTCAGGGCAGGAAGGCTCTGCAGAGGGGTCTGGACAGGCTGGATTGATGGGCTGAGGTCAATTGTATGAGATTCAACAAGGCCGAGTGCCGGGTCCTGCAGTTGGGTCACAACACAAACCCCATGCAACGCGACAGGCTTAAGGAAGAGTGGCTGGAAAGCTGCCTGGTGGAAAGGGACCTGGGGGTGTTGATCAACAACCGGCTGAACATGAGCCAGCATTGGGCCCAGGTGGCCAAGAAG
>NW_009596129.1:0-1279 GCF_000690535.1 Cariama cristata | reverse complement strand
CACCCGTGGGCCTTTCTGCATAACAAGCCAGCTTCTGCCTCAGCAACAGCTACAGATACTAACTGCCAACAATTCTGAAAGCAGGTACTGCCTGAAACCTGTAGTCAGCTTCAGACAGGGCAGTTACTGAGAAAACTTAACTGAAGGGAATAAAATAAAATCTACTGAAAGCAGAAATAGTTCTGTTTCAGCCAAACCAGGACAGGAACAAACAGGAGGACCTGGAAGCCATTGTGCATCAGGAAAACAATGACATAGTTGCCATCACAGAAATATGGTGAGATGACTTGCACAACTGGAGCGCTGTAATGGATGGCTACAAGTTCTTCGGAAGGGATTGAAAGAAGGAGAGGCAGTGGGGTAGCCCTGTATGTTTAAGGAATGTTTTGATTGTCTGGAGCTTAATGATGGTGACAATAGGGTTGAGTGTTAATCAGTAAGGATCAGGGGGAAGACCAACAAGGCAGATATCATGATGGAGGTCTGTTGTAGACCACCCAACTGGGACGAAAAGGCAGATGAAATATTCTATAAGCAGCTTGGAGAAGTCTCACAATCGCTAGCACTTGTTCTTGTGGAGGACTTCAACCTACCAGATGTCTGCTGAATATACAATACAGCAGAGAGTGAACAGCCCAGGAGGTGCCTGGAGCGTGTGGGAGAGAACTTCCTGATACAGCTGGTGAGGGAGCCAGCGAGGGAAGGTGGCCACTGGACCTGTTGTTTGTGAACAGAGAAGGACTTGTGGGTGATGTGATGGTTGGAGGCTGTCTTGGGCACAGCGATCATGAAATGATAGTTTTCAATTTTCATAGAAGTAAGGAGGGTGGTTAACAGAACTGCTATCTTGGATTTCTGGAGGGCAGACTTTGGCCTGTTCAGGAGCTTGGTTGATAGAGTCCCTTGGGAGGCAGTCCTGAAGGGGAAAGGGATCCAGGAAGGCTGGGCATGCTTCAACAAGGAAATGTTAAAGGTGCAGGAGCAGGCTGTCTCCATGTACTTAAAGATGAGCCAGTGGGGAAGAAGACCGGCCTCGCTGAAAGAGATTTGGCTGGAACTCGCAGAAAAGAAGAGAGTTTATGACCTTTGGAAGAAGGGGCAGGCAACTCAGGAGGATTACAAGGATATTGTGAGATTACTCAGGGAGAAAATTAGAAGGGTCAAAGCCCAACTAGAACTTAATCTGGCTACTGCCATAAAAGACAATTAAAAATGTTTCTATAAATACATTGGCAACAAAAGGAGGGCTAAGGAGAATCTCCATCCTTTATTGGATGCA
>NW_009596128.1:1422-1804 GCF_000690535.1 Cariama cristata | reverse complement strand
GAAACAGTATCAAAGGCTTTACTGAAGTCCAGGCAGACAACATTAACAACCTTTCCCTCATCCACTAAGCAGGTCACCTTGTTATAGAAGGAGATCAGGTTAGTCAAGCGGGACCTGCCTTTTGTAAACCCATGCTGACCGGGCCTGACCACCTGGTTGTCCTGTACGTGCCACGTGATGGCACTCAGGATGATCTGCTCCATAACCTTCCCCGGCACCAAGGTCAGGCTGACAGACCTGTAGTTCCCCGGATCCTCCTTCCGGCCCTTCTTGTAGATGGGCATCACATTAGCTAGCCTCCAGTCCTCTGGGACCTCCCTAGTTAGCCAGGACTGCTGGTAGATGATGCAGAGTGGTTTGGCCCGCCCGCCCGCCCGCTGCT
>NW_009596128.1:0-1271 GCF_000690535.1 Cariama cristata | reverse complement strand
TACTAAAGACTGAGGCAAAGAAGGCATTAAGTACCTCAGCCTTTTCCTCATCCTTTGTCACTATGTTTCCCCCTGCATCCAATAAAGGATGGAGATCGTCCTTAGCCCTCCTTTTGTTGCTAATATAATTATAGAAACATTTTTTATTGTCTTTTACAGCAGTACCTAGATTAAGTTCTAGTGGGGCTTTGGCCCTTCTGATTTTCTCCCTGCATAGCCTCACAACATTCTTGTAGTCCTCCTGAGGTGCCTGCCCCTTCTTCCAGAGGTCATAAACTCCTTTTTTTCCTGAGTTCCAGCCAAAGCTCTCGGTTCAGTCCAGGCCGGTCTTCTTCCCTGCCAGCTTGTCTTTCGGCACATGGGGACAGCCTGCTCCTGTGCCTTTAGGATTTCCTTCCTGAAGAATGTCCAGCCTTCCTGGACCCCTTTGCCCTTCAGGACTGCCTCCCAAGGGACTCTGTCAACCAGGCCCCTCAACAGACCAAAGTCTGCCCTCCGGAATTCCAAAGTAGCAGTTCTGCTGACCCCACTCCTTACTTCTCCAAGAATCAAACTCTCATTATCATTTCATGATTGCTGTGCCCAAGACGGCCCCCAACCATCACACTACCCACAAATCCTTCTCTGTTCCCAAACACCAGGTCCAGTGGGCACCTTCCCTCGTTGGTTCCCTCACCAACTGTGTCAGGAAGTTATCTTCCACACACTCCAGGAACCTCCTGGACTGTTTCCTCCCTGTTGTGTTGTATTTCCAGCAGACATCCGGTAGGTTGAAGTTTTGCACTTCTCTTAGTTTGCTAAAGTATAAAATACTGCTTTGATGGCTCAGAAAAAGACCGTATGTTTTTCTATTTTTGATACAAAAGCAGACGTCCAATTTTTGAACATTTTGTTCAGTGTTCTCAGTTTTATAATAAGCAGTTTAGGGCTTTAATGTTTGTGTTTGTATAGCATTTAATTATGCCCGCTAATCTAGACCCGTCTATTCCCTAGGAACACAAAACCTTTCAATAGAGTAGGGTTGGAAAAATACCATTAAGTTGTCATACTGCGAAAGGGCATGAGGAAATAGCTAATGTAAGGATCACAGACAAGTGCAATTACTACACATTTAAAAAGCAAACTAGCAAAACTAGCATATGATTAACCTAAAGGAATCACTGTAGGTAACGACATCTCTAGAACCACAATTAAATTCCCACAGAATAGAATTTTGCCACACAATGGGGGACAGCAAATTGAAAATGTGCTACAGATTCTAGAAAAAAAAA
>NW_009596127.1:14357-52528 GCF_000690535.1 Cariama cristata | reverse complement strand
GGGGAAAGGTTGCTGCAAATCTGGGTAATGCAAACTTGGAGCAAACTTTTGGCTTTTAGCTCTGTGGGAGCATAGAAAAGATTGTATCTCCTGGATGGTACGAAGAACAAATCAGAAAGAACAAGAAATAACCTGTGTGGGGAGAGGTTGGAGGGGTAGAAGATGACTCCCATTAAGGGCGTTTATAGGAACCCAGTTCATGTCCACAGAGACTTGCCAGGGATGGAGTCAGCAGCTTGGTTTGGATACACAAAATGCCAGTGAGATATCTAAGCCCCAAGAAACACAGGAACATGTCTGAACACCTCCCTGCCTTTTTCTGCCATCTTCATGCTCAGCAAGTGCATTTCTGCTAAAGAAAAAGGTGTCAGAGCCATAGGGCCCAGGGCACCGGTGCACATGGATGGGAGATGTATGCACAAAGCCACCCACCGACAATCACAGCTATGACACCCATGGGTGACAAGGAAAGATGCCATTCAGCACAAACACATCATCCTTCCCACGTCCCTGGTGGCCATTTCCCAAAGCAGCGTTGGTGTCAGCTTTTCCGCTCTCACGACAGCCACTGAAGTGCTGCTCTAGTACTTCAAAAGGGTCTGTTAAAGTAGCGCTACAGCAGTCACCAAACAAGCCACTCTATCTATCTTCAGGGATAAGATAAGACATCAAAGTGATTGATTCCCAGCTCTCTACGTCAGAGCCGAACGTGGGGGCTGGTGGCAGCCCACACATCCCCCCATCCTGCAGGAGTGTGGTTGCACGTGGGAAGGACCGCCAGATTCCCAGTGGCTTTTTTTTTTTTCTTCAGTCAACTTCGTCTCCTTCCTGTTGGCAATCAAGCTTAATTTGTGCTTTTGAAGTTATTTCTTTACCTTTAAATAACAATAAGAAACACCCACAGAAAAATGTCTTGATGCCCTGACAAGCAGATTTACAATGGGAAATGGTGACCACTCAGCAGCAAAAAATGGTAATTGTAGGCACATAATCCATTCTAGCAGTCCACCAATAACCACAGCATGAAATGACCCCATTAACACCCCTACGACCTAATCATTCACCTTCCTCCAATGCCCTGTCAAATAAACAGCTCGTGGAAATGCTTGTTATTTTGTTGGATGCAAAACTTGCCTGCTAGCCAGTGGAAAAGTTGTATATGAGAACTCTTCCCTGATTCATTTTAAATTGGCTAGCAGATAGTCGTCGATGGTCTACTTGAGAAGCAGCTGTCAAGCTGTTTTGCCCTCCCTCTCCACTCTCCCTGTTGTCCAATACTCATGATATCATCCCTCCTCAGCAGGACTGGGAGGAATACGTATGTCACACTGCAAACCCAAAGGAAATAAGAACATCTCTTATCTGAGTTGAGCTACCCTGAGAAGGTGCTGGCTGATGGGAGATAGGAAGAGGCTTGCTTGAGGGATCTCTGAAAACTCCTTATGGTCTGTTGTGAGATATCCAGATATGGGCTGCAACAGGATGATCCAAGGGGTAGCTTAGTATGTGACTTTCAGAGTTTTTAACAGCAGAAAGAAAGGAAAAATGCTTTGTCCTTGCTTCCCCCCAGAGTGTGTCCTGGGCTGCCACAGGGGTCCAGGTTGATGGTTCTCCTGGTTGATGGTTGTTCTCACCAGGGAGGACCCGGCTTGTTGTGTTGATATGGCATTTAGAGGGACTCTTGCCGTTTGTGCTGCTTGAGTGAAGGACCCCAGCCAATGTTTCTTTCACATCCTTTCATTCCGAAGCCCTCATTTCTGGGGCCCACCCATAGACACATAGGAAACCACACAATCAGGAAGCAACTTCGGAAAATGTGCAAAGCTTTGTGCAAAGCAGAGGATAGAGGGGAATTGGCCTGGAGTTGGCCTGGAAAGCCAGAGCTGCACAAAACCCACTTGTTTTTCATTGAAGAATGACATTGTGCTGGGACAATATCAAACTCCCTAATGCGTGGCCTAGAAGAACAAGTGTGTGCTGCCTACCATCCTGAAATCAGCTCCTGCTGCACAACAGCAACCGAATAAAAGTGAGAAATAAAGTCCTGAGGCTGATGGAGTGCCAGAGGGAAAAAAAAAAAAAAAGAGAGAGAAATAAATGTTACAATCAATTAAGCAACAGAATTATTTTCCAAGGAGGCAGTGAATAAGGCAGAAACGCTGGTGATACAAAAAGCCTGGAGGAACACGCTGGTGGCTTTACTGCAGCCAGCTCTTTTCCATTAGCGGAGTAGGATTGCTTAGCCGGACACGCGGGGTCACTTTCCGCTTTGGTTCCTCTCCATCAACAGCTAAACTAACAGGTGCATCCTGGTGTTTATATTTGAATACAGATAATGGAGAGCTGGCAGAGCAGCAATGAGAAAAACGGCGTGTCGGGTGCCTATTGAGATGAAAGTGGGGATACCGGCACATGGGCTTCAGGGCTGAGAGGCGAGGAGGAGAGGTTCAGCCCGTTCCCAGCACCACGGCTGCTGGATATCCTGTGTAACATGAGTGGGGAATCTGAACACAATTACAAGAGGTCAAGTGTCCACATCAGAAAGCTATGAAAATCACGGGAAGTGATTATTAATAGCCATAGCAGAGAGGCTGAGGACTTAGCAGGTGGTTCTTTCATAAGAGGAATGTACCTGTTTTGTAGGGGAAGGCAAGCTCTCACCCCTTGGTGCTGCCAATCAGACCCTTTCTCTCTGACAGTAAAAGTCTCCGTCACAGGAAAAATACAATGTGAGTAGGTTGGATGGCTTTCCTGCTGTGCCCCAGTCTTTCTGTGTAATCATGGGCAAAGTCACCCAATTCCATCCCCAATAAGTAAATAATAATTGTCTGTCCTTCTCTGGTGGCCAAGCGTTGGACTGAGGAAGTACCTGGGAATCCTGAGCTGAGGTGGTTTATCGAGGACCCCAGGAGTATTGGGTTATGCTTAATGCACTGTCTCATGACTTCTCAGCTGTGTGGGTAACATCCAATTTTCTTAGCCCAAAAAATGCAGAGATGGGACCTGCTATGGGGTAGAGTTGGTCTGTCCTGAAGAACTGGACTTCCACTGTCTCCAGCAGGCATGAGATCCCTCGGCAACTCCTACTTTGGGCTGGATGGCCCATATCAAAGGAGCTACCACACTGTAAGTCAGCATTTTGGTCACTAGTGTCAGCAGGTTTCAGAGCTTTTACCTAGACAAAGTCGGCAGGAGTATGGTAATTTTCTGTCTCCTGCCCTGTGCAACAGCCTTGATTCTGCAAACCCTGGCCTTGGTTTGCTCCCCTATCTTCAGCTCCTGTATTTAACCTAGAATCCAGATACCTAAAATACCCAATTTTACAGTAACTAACTCTCCTGGAAGCAATCAGAATGTAATAGAGATTCGTGCACAGTTCTCAGTAAAACACAACTGATTTTCAAAATGGTTTAGCTTCTGGAGGAAAGAGGACATCCAGGAGCAACTCCAAGGATGATGCCAGATTTGGGGCAAGTTGGTTCTCTGGGGTGGAAGGGTAAGAGGATGTGGTACCCGCTTTTTTGAGGGGATTAGATGGCAGATGCAATCCTTGATGCTTTGTTTGAAATAACTTTCACTCCTTTGAGGAAGAAGAGCTCATAATACCTGCATTTCCAGTGCACCTTATTTCTCTTGTAATCTGCAGCCCATAACTGTTATCTTGAGGCATAATAAAATATGTAGACATAAAATGGTCAGAAAATTCCCAATTTGCTAAGCAACAAATATGATCAGTGCTTCTTTGTTCACTCTGAGTCTGTCAAAAAAGGTCTAAAAATTTGAAAATATAGATTACTAGCAAACCTTAAAGGTCATCTTGACACATAAGGCATTTAATGAATTCCTAGATTGATCTTTGTCTTAGTTCTTCTGGAATTGGATTATAATTACCGCATTTGCACAGTCTCATTTTTTTGGAAGTAAAGTGTTTGGTTTCATTAAATAAACTGGGGACTTTGCTTCAGAAACAGTGACTTTCTTTACCAAACTAGCTTAACTGCAACTAAAATATGGGCATATGAGCTGCAATAATCATCCAGATCCTTGATTGCTTCAGTAATTCAAATAGTCTGACATACAAGAAAGGAAAGTAAATTTAGCTTCAAATTGAAGGCTACATATGGTTGGCATATTTGAGGATAAATATCAGAGGATATTTATAAGCAGATTATTCTTCGGGAACTTCAGTAGGTACAACTAGGAGTGCATTTTTTAAATGGACTCTGTATAGGCACCAAAATAAAAGGTCAGTGCTTATGATAGTCCAGCCTGGAGATCCTCTGATAACATAGGTCCAAACGCTTGAAAAAAGCCTGATCCAGGGCTCCCTTACACAGAGGGCATGATGTTTTTACAAATGGTTACATCAGCGCAAGAATCTACACCACTAATTCCAACTTCAGCGAGCTACATTAAAAATGTGGTTATTCAAAACTGCTATTCAGGAGTTCCTTAATTATAGTTTACAAAGCCTGAGTGCACAGGAACACCCACTGGAAGACACATAACTCTTGGCTAAGGGCAGAACTGAAGACACAGAGCTTTTTTCCCCACTCCCTCTGAGCCAGCCTAAGGAGCTTTCTGCCCATCAACTTTCTTGGTCCCACACTAAGGCACCAGGCCTCTCCAATTTCTGCGTGCAGCTCCCTAGTGCCCAGATCAAGGCTGCAGGGTCCATGAGATGTCAGGGAAATAAAGATATTCAGGCTGAATATTGTGGTGTTTAATCCAAGTAAGCCAGATTTCCAGGAGGATTTATGTCCTAGTGCAACCTTCAACAGTTAGTCTCATAACATGTGTGAAGCTTCTGAAGCCTTATCTTCTCTTTATCAGTTGAATAATACAGGTTTCTGCTTAGCCAGACTAAATGGGATTTTAATTGAATGTTTCCTTTAAAAAAATCAATGCCAGGAAAACAGCGGGGTCAATATTGCATGAGCATGTGCTCAGACCCCCCCAGAATGATGACACACACACACACACCAAACACACCCATGTAGGCAACACAGCTTTAGTGTGATTATCATTATTATATTATTCTTCTGAAATCTGCATTCAGCTCTTGTTTCCTTGGGCTATGGTTAGGCACAGACTTGGGGAGGGGACATGTAGTTATAAATGTTACAGCTGGTGCCCATCACCTGACCCAAAAAGCCTAGCGTGGCTGCAGGAATCACTGGACACGTTCTCATGACCTTCCTTTACGGTGCAGAAAGGCAAATCAGATGATCACTGTGGTCTCTTCTTGTTCCCGTCCTTGCTAAAATAAAAGTCACCCTGTTCTTCATCCTGCGATTGGTTCCCGAAGGCAAGTGCCTGCTCTCACATGGCATCTTAAAAAGCCCATGCATCGCAGTTTGGATGCGGTCTTTTGCCTGCCCTGATCTGATTGCAGGAGACAGCCGGCTGTGGAGCTGCATGGGATAGGGTTGTTTTTAAGGGCTGGTCTGGTCTCTGGTCTAAACAGAGAAAAAACATCCCTCAAAATGAGTCTGAAGGGACGGAACTCAATGTGAGCCCTTGGCTGATTCAATACAAGCTTCACCCATGCACATACACAACTGTGCCTCAGTCTTGCCTTCAGGCACCCTTTGTCTCCCAGTGACAGCCCTCCCCTAACAGAAGAGCATTAGTTATGGTGACCTGAACAGTAGTATCGTGACGGTGTGCTCCCAGGGCAACTCAGATGGCCCAGCAGAATTACTTCTGCTCCATCTTATCCCCATGGATGGGATGGATATTTCCAGCTCAGCTTCTGCAGGTGCTTCACAGCAGACATCAGCCGCCACCGGTCTCTGTTGCTGCATCTTTCTGTCCCTTCTCCTGTCCACGACTGGTGTCCCTCCACCTGTCCCTCCTCAGTAATTCCCTATGTGCTACCCCGGGCCACGGGCCTGATTGTAAGCCCATTGATGCTTGCCAAAAGCTGAGCTCAGAAAAACGTGCTGCATGCTGTTCTGCTGGTTTTCCTTCCTGTGCCCCTAAAGGCATACTTCATGCATTGGTCCTCCAGCCAGCACTGAACCTGCTTTGCCATGCATGCTCTTAGCCCTTCATTGGGTTTCCTTGTCCTGTCCCGTCCCCCCCCGACCCTAATGCATAACCATCTCTGTAAATCTGTGCCCTTTCCTACCTGTCCCCTCTGCATTTCCCACATCATCACCTTCACTGTGTCCAGTTTTATCAGATTTTGAAGCTCTGGCTCAGACAGGGACATTTTTTAGGTGTATGATCCCTCTAGAGTTAAATACCTCTGCAGAATTTTCTTTCCTTTTTTTTTTTTAAAAAAAAACCCAAAATAAGGATGCCTTTCTCTGGTTTAGCTTATACTGCTCGCAGCCTGCTCTGCTCCCAGCTACATCTGAGCCACTTCCCAGTAGTAACAGAAAGAGAAATACGCTGAGCGGTGTGAGAAGAGGAGACAAAGGCTGCTGTGCAGCAGCATCTGCTTTTGGGATCACTCCATGTCTCTCTTGCTCCTTCACACCTGAGCAGAGCTGTGCATGGATGACTGAGAGCTAAAAAAGATGTGTGCTCATTACAGTCTGCACAGCAGGAATCTAACCTTGTGCTTGTGGAACTGGAAATCTAAAGAATTTGTACTAAAACCAAGATGCAGTTATCCCTTTCAGATTTACTGACAATTCAGTGAGGATAAATATTGGTCTTCTTCCAGGTCATTAGCAGCCTTCTCCAAGCATTGCTTTCCAAGCTTTGCTTTCCAAGCCTGAGGTCACAGGTATTTTCAAAATACTGCAGCAAGGCAGATGCAACTTCTGGGACACAGATCCCAGTTTGAGCCTATGTAAAGAAGAAAGTCTTTTCCCTTTAAAAGAGCAGTAACTATTAAAATCAGATATTCTGTAGCCCTCATCACTCTAGGATGGGCTATTATTGTCCTGTCAATGTCAGCCGTGCGTATCAGCAGCATCGATGTCAGCAGCATCAAGGCATATTCTCTCCCTTTCACCCCCAGGCTTATTTTACTCATGAGCCAAAGGACGGAAATGCAAAAGCTGGTGTTTGACTTTGGGGTGAGCTTTTTGGGGGACCATGTGCTATCTGCTTTGCCATTGAGCAAGGCAAAGCTGATATTTTACACCCCCTCCGGTGTATTTGACTGACTTGGTATCCGTGATAATCTCACCAGCTACCCAGGCTTCTTCAAACAGCATCTTGGCTGCAGCATCCATCCCCTTGGCTCTCCAGGGAAAAGGGCTATTAGAGAGAACACGCTTCCCTTCAACTTCTCCAGCTCACTCAGGCTTGGAAAGCCTCCATTCACAGCTGGTTGTAGCAAAGGTCGGAGTTTTCTGTCGGGCTTTTTTCTTCCCTCTCTCTGGCCTGGAAGAAAGCAGCAGAACCACAGGTGATGCAATTCAATCAGAAGCTCCTGAGGCTTAAATTAAACAGAATTATTTATCAAATCTCTGGGCCATTAGCCCTGTCTTTAACAATAATCATGCCATAACCTCCCCCTTGCTCCTCCCACATACATTTCCCTTCTCTTACAAAGGCTCAGTGAGATTGAATAAAATAAAATATATTAAAAAAACCACCTTCACTTAAAAAAAAGAAAGTGGCAACGACAATAACAACCAAACAAGTGACCACAGCATCGGATGCTGGATGCTTTGCGTGCTGCTACGTGACCCAGGCTGTGCTGCATCCCTGCCAGGGCAGTGGTGGGTTTCCCCCCACTCATGGGCCACATGGGTGTTGTGAGGACAGCGGTGCTGCCTGCTGCCGTTGACTTTTCCCTCATCCTCATCCTCAGCCTGCACAAGCCAACTAAGCCTGTGTAAATAAATTGAGTGTCCCAGGGGTGAGGTACGCCCACTACCAGGTAAATCAGGGATGATGCATACCGCACCTAGCACTCATGCATTCCCCTGGTGCTCTTCCCTGGGTTGATGCTCCCACCCCACCGCCAACACCAGCCTCTCCATCCCACCCCTCCAAACCTCACCAAAAATGACCCTAAAGAATGAAGATCCTATTGGTGACACTGTGTGCATTTCATTTTTTATTTTTCTAATTAATTTTTAGTTCTTTGCTCCCTAGCTGCTGATTCAGGAGAGCTGGACTTTCGCATACTTTCATCTCAGCCACAGCAGCTGGGCTTTATCTGGGGTGAGACCTTGTAATGAAAGTCAATCTCTGTTCTGTCTTGTCACTGCTTCTGGGAGCACCCAGCCAAACATAAAGTTATTTTGCAACACACAGTAAATCTGTAGTAGCTGGCAATGTGGCAAATAAGCTACATGTTGCTGACAGCAAGTCAATACACTGGTTGAGCCTCGAAGATTGTATTTCTCTGGTTTTGATATTTTATCCCATAGGTTCTGTTTGTCTGACTGTTTTTTTTTCTCTGGGACAAAATCAGCCTGACAGACATGAAATCTCTGTTTACGCTGAGAAACTTTGTTCCTTCCTGTTTTCCTGCCTAAGCAAATTAAACATTTTAAATTTTAGTCGTCTCCAGCATGCCTACCCTGCAGGAATGTTACTGGTGCTATTTGCAGAGAAATGATGCTGAATAAAAGAGCAGAACTCGTCCCTTGGCATTTTACACTTCCCCTACCCTTGGCTGATTATCAAAGATTTCGGTTCTATCTTAGTACTTCCTTCCAGCTTTGTCCAAATTATTTGTCTTGAACATTTCTTGGCTTGAAAGTATGTTGAGTTCAGCCTCCCCCATGGGAATCCCAGGACTTCTACTCCAGCCAGAAAATACTGCGAGCGTAGCCTGCTCCGGAGCAAACAAATCAGCTTGCACAAGGAAAACAGGCAGGAGGGACTGCAGAAATACTGTTCACCTCCTGGGCCAAAGCTTGGAACTGCTTGTGTTTAACTTGCACTGGTTTATCAGTTCCCAAATGAAATAATAACACAGTTAGATATAGTCCAGATCAGTCAGAAAAGGTGCAAAATGAGGAGGTAAGAAATCTATAGAGCTTTTATGAAGCCTTCTATGTTCATTTATATGTATAAAGACAAACTTCACATATATAAAGAAGATACGGTTTTATCGTCTTTAAGGAACCTGGGGCTGTGTTCCATTTAATATTTAATTGCAAATGTTATCTACTGAAGTTCTTCTAAACCCTTGTTTACTAATTGGAGGCCTATCGTGATGCTCAGAAATGGTATTCAAAGTGAACCAGTGTTGAAATAAATAAAGTAATATACATGATTAAGAAAAGTATGGCAATTCTCTAATTAGGTATACAAGTAATATAATAAATCTTATTTGAAAGTATTTTCTGATTGCTTCCTGAGCTGGAAGACAATTAAAAAAGTAAAAAAGAATGAAAAATCAAACTCAAAATGTAGCAGGTCAGAACTGTTCTTTTGACAACGGGCAAACAAAATTCCCAAGGCTTAGCGGTCACTTCTAAAGACAGAAAGAAATCAGGATTTCCGAGTGGACTCTACTTTTGACAAAGCAAGTCATCCGATTTCTGCATTAAACCACAATCTGCAAATAAAGGGTATTTCAAATGTCACTTGATGTAGTGCTCTGACATGGCTATATTTTGGAAAGAAACCTATCTTTAGCTAGATTTCTCTTAAAAGTTTGTAGAGGACTCGGCAAAGTTTGACATTCTGTTGCAAGCACCACAGAGACAATCTTAATTCTGGTATTTCCACACTTGTGTGAGCTTGGCTGTGTAACCTTAAGACCTTTGTCTGTATGTGGCAAATACAGATCCTATTTCTCCTTTTCCTTACATTTGCTCTAGTCATTCACATCCATGCAGAGCAGGTGCAAAACGTCATGGCTGTGCTCACGCAAATGATGCAAAGGTCAGCCAACGCCAGTAATGATGCCTCAATGTTAATTACCCCTACTTTGGGGGGGGGGGGTGTAAAATTATTAATATAATCCTGAATTCAACAAACATAAAAGGGCGTTTAATTATTCTAGTTATATTGTTATCCCCAGACACTTTCTTGTTTTCGAGAGGATCTGCTCCTCTAGGGCAGGAGGTAATTGATTATTTCCTTGTACACTTCAGTGATCGTTCTGGAGTAGTTAATGATTTATTAGGAGACCTGGAAGCGTTCAGCCGCTCTGCAAGTCAGCCAGCAGCGCTGTGTCCAACACCTTTGATGCTGATAACAAAAAATTCAGCAGCCCAGAATCAGGGCCACTAATCAGGAGTACTAGCAGGCGGTGACACAGTGATGATACAGGCTCTTTGCAGAGATTCCCCTCCTGCGAGATACCTGCGATGAGTCAGACTCTGGGAAGAAATGATAATTTTGGCACAGCGACGTCTCTCCCACCCTGTGTTTACCCGCTGCAAAACCTCCTCCAGGCCAACGGACGCACAGCTACATTAGCACAAAGCCAGTGGTCTGGCTGGAACTCTCTCCAGACTTTCAGGTTGGCAAATTAACGTTTGCATCAATTTAATTTTCACATGACTCATCATGAAGTGATTCAGTCTCTCTCCGAATCGCCTTCAAATGGAACTGACCTTTCCTTCAAAGCTTGACCTCAGGTGGGGATTTAGAGGAGAAAAAGGAGAGTGATTCAAATGCAGACGCCAGGGTCAGGCAGCTTTGGCTTTTCAAGGTGTAGCTAACAAAGGGAGAGAGCTGTCGCTGTACAGGAGACATTCCTGGTACATGCTTTTTCTGCCGCCTGGTATCGGTAAAAAGGACAATATGCATAGAGACAGGGCAGGGAAACAATTTGCAAGACAGCGAAAAGCAGGTACTTGGGACCCTAATGCTGAGACTGAAATATATCTTTGAGGTAAGACCTATGAGTTGTATGAGATTTATCGAAGTCCTGTATACTCTTTTTAGGGGTGTCTTTCTTTGCCTGGAGCAAGCTGGGATCCACTGCTGTTAAATATCAGCAGATGGGACTATGGAGAAGTATTGTGGGGGACACATTTTCTGAAAGCATAAGGGCCCATCCCTTTTCAGCCTGTCTATTAGCTTCTGCAGCTACATGTTTTGCCTCCAGACAATTCTCTAGTGCACATAAATAGTGATTTAGCAATCACTCGAGCAGTCGGGCAGATGAGTTTGAAGACTGGTCCCTGTTCAGGTTGCTGGTAAAAGGACTGTAAGCCCACTGCTCCTTGGGAAGCAGGAGGGGCTGCAGCACATGGTTTGATGAGGAACACAGAAGCCAGATTTGGGGCTAATATTTGTGCTTTGTTAAAGGAGAAAGGCAAAACTCTGAGGGGAGACAAACTCCAGATCTGGAATCCGCCTACACCTGGGTAAGGTGTGCCAAGCCAGCCCTCTGGAGGCATCTACTGCTCTCCCAAAACTAGAAAGGGAGAAAACAGCTAAAGTAGGTGGTTGGTCTGAACTCCCTCCATTGTCAATACCTGTCCCAAATTGCCTAAATTTGGTCAGACAAGGTTGGGCTCAGCCTGGCAGTTACCTCCTGAGTGCAGCATGCCACACCTACCTCACCAGCATCAGCTCATGGGCCACCAAACAGCAGCTTCTTAAGGATCACCTGGCAAAAGACCTGTGTACAGGTCTACATTCAAAGGTGGCCCAAGGTGATTATCCTTCTCATCTCCCTTCCCTGTCTTTGCCATATATTCTGTATCTGCAAAGGTGTAGTATTAATGGTTGCTCTTAAGCACCTACTTCTTTACCCCATCCCAATAGGCTGAGAGGAAAACTCAAGTTGGAAGAGACCTCAGGAGGTCATCTGCTCCAGTCCTGTGCTCGCTCATTCTGTTTCTTGAAAGGGAATTAAAGGTTTCCAAGGGGTAAGGAGGACTTGCTCGTTTTAGGAAGTTCCCAGAAAAATGACTGCCTTGGACCCACCCCACCAAGCAAAGTCAGGTCTCCTTTGCTCCAAAGTGTCAGCCCCCACTCCCAACATGGCACTTTCCTCATCTCCTTTTTATGTATTCCCACTCTTCAGCATCCTCCCCACCAAAAATCCTGCTTGTATCACCCAAAACTCTTGTTCATCTCAGGTCTTTGACTTAACGTCAGTTTTGGGAGCCACCAGCAGCTGCCCAAGTTCTGTGCCCTGCTGCAGTCAAGAGGGGCACGAGCCTGATGTGGAACGTTCTGGCTTCTGCTGAAGGCTTGTTTTTTCATAACTCTCCATTTTCAGAGGTTATTGGCTTGCTCTTATCGTGAAAGCTGCCCCTGGCAATACTTGTCCTTCCTTTGAAAGAAAAACATCCCGGCCTGAAGTTATATAAGTGTCACATGGGTTTAAGGCATTTTTTCCCCACTCACTCATAAGTGTCAGTTAGAGTTTCTTATCCACAGGCTGGGAGTCCAGGAGCAGTTTGTGTCTCTTTGGCCCCCGTATCTCATCACAGGGCACTTTTCACTTCAGAAATCTCTCTTCCCTTCTAAGGCTGTTCCTCAAGTCAGGAGAAAGACTATCAACTGATGTCTGAAGGAGGGGTCAGCCCAGCAAGTGGCTTGTTTTGTCTCCCTCTGCAAAGCTGGAAGTTGAGGGCATTTATAAGATGGAAAGACACAGAGTGCTGACCCTTTCATCTCACATTTCATTGTGAGGGATTTGAACTTTTCATTTTCCAGTGCATCACTGAGAGGACCGCCAAAGAGATTCCCAATTGCTAAAAACCTCATAGGAAGCCGCGAGAGTCCCCTTGCTTGTCAAATGATGGAACTGTATTCAAAAGCACAGAGCTAAGCATGAAAAATGCTGAGGAACAGATAGGAAAGTCGGAGAAAGAAAAAGAGTACCAGGCTGCCTCCATGCTAGAGCATTGAGCCAGCCAACAGCAGCACAGGCAGACCCAAGCTGGAACAGCCCAGCGAGTCTTTGTCCTTCTCTGTTGTGGGCACGTTCCTCGAAACACACTGCCAGAACTTCCTAGAGGCCACGGCCAAGATACCAGCAGATAAAGATGTTCCCTTGCTCTTCCAGACATGTCTTCTGCACCAAAATCAGGGATATCTGCTTTGGTTTGGACTGGAGCCATACGAGACTTTCACAGAGCTGGAGGAAACCTCTCCATCCCAGCTGCTTCCACTGGGCAGCTTTGTGGGAAAAGACCACAGTGAATTTCCCACAGCTCGAGCCCTGAATATTTCAGGCTTTGTGAATCTTTGCTAATGCATTAGCTCCCGAATGTACCCATTAACAGCTCTTAATTTATAATACGAATGTTGAAATTACTCTGCTTCATTGTTTGCCTGACCACATCAGATCCTGAAACCTGAAGATCTCTTAAGCAGGCACCATATGAGGGACTTCATCATTTAGCTTGCTGCTAAGATCTCATTTTTAATACTCCATCAATGTTAAAAATCCCTAAATTGGTCATAAATAAAACTCAGGCCTTGAAACAAGAAAAGGGGTAAAAAGTTGTGTTGGTTCCCCACAACAAGCACAGGACAACTACAAGCAAGAGTTAGGCTCAAATTTCTTCACAAATTGTACAAAATAAATAAGATAGGAAGATATCCTCCTATTTTTTCCTGATCAGAAACAGTTCAATTTATAATGGTTGCAAGCAAGACACTTTAGAGGGACGTACAGTATTTGGATGAATGTCTCTCGTACCTCTGAAATTTGTCTTGCTGATCTATACACTGTTCCCATGACTCAGCCACAAATTCCAGCTACGGTTTAATGTAGCTCTCTTGTTCCTCATGTTACTTGTGCCTGATTCATCTCTTTTCCACCCATAAAATTCAGCTAAATACATGCAATGTCACAGAAACACAGTTGCTGCCATCCAAGCAAATACTTTCCAGAGCTGAGGTTTGCACTCTTGTTCTCTCTTTCTCTGACATACATACAGTGTACGGTTGGTAGAAAAGTTTAATGTCTAAAATAAGAGTTCTACTGTGGGCTCTGTGATGTTAATGATTCAGCCGATGCACTTAATCCTTACAGCAGGGTGTAATGCATTATGTGGCTTTAATTGAAAGAAATTTGGGGGGTTGTTTTTGATTCTTGGATTTTTTTAAAACAGCTTTACTGCTCACCACCAGGCTCTTTTAATGTCAACTGTCACTGATCAGCAGTGATAATGCAGCAAAAGAGGGACCTGATGGGCTTCTTCACATCTCAGTCATCCATATGTTGATGAGGACAGTTCCAGATCTATTGTGTTGCTGTGCACGAAAACATCTAAAATACAATATTTTGCAATATAGATTTTTTTTTTTGATAGGCTACAGCAATATATCTTGTTCAATATAAATTCAAAAAGAGGGGATAAATGTAGACCAAAAGAAACTTAGACCCTTGGGGAACCTACAGATTAGACAGCAGCTGAGTTATGGCTTTGAGATAACTTTGGTTATGTTGAAATTTGTGTCTTTAAGGTTTTGCTTTTAGGTTTTTGGTTAAAGTCTCAAGAGATTGAAATTCCCAATTTATTTTATTTCTCTAGAAGATTTTCATGGATCATTAATATCCACAGTTTATTAAGAGGCAACAATAGCATTACAACAGGAAAAGAAGGAAAAAATCAGTGCAATAATTTAATCAAGTGGCTGAGCCTGCATAATAGGGCCAGGACTTCTGGGTTTCATTGACTCCACATTTGACCTTGAGACAATTGTGTCTATATTTGTTCATTTGTCTTCAAAATTATAACCGGTAAAAACTTGCAAACTTGCAGTCCTGCCTAGGGAGTCCACAAAGAGCATCTGATGAGAGGTACCTCCCTGCACATCACAAATAGAGTTTGTAGCATTGCTTACAGGGAAACCTTGTCACCAGAGACAGTGGAGCATAAAAATGCTACTCATCCCACCCTAAAATGGGCACGTAAAGGATTAGACGCACACACATCTCTCCATTGATTATAAATTGAGTTCAGTGTGGCTTGCTCAGCAGAGGTCAGGGTTTTTTCCCTCCCTGGAAGAGCTTGCAGAGGATGCAGGGTAGATAGCCCACCAGGACATCCTCACGTGTGATATGCAGCCTCGCTCTCTCCCACGTGGTCCCTGTACCCAGCAGGTTCAGGTCAGGCAGCTCAGCAGCAGAGGTGGGGTAAGCGGGTAACCAGAGAGCTAAGCTCGAGCTTGGATTTTCTCTCTCGCAGGGTTTCATTAGCACACAGCATGCCTGTTAAACCCAATGAGTACCCAGTTCAGATCCCGCTATTCCTTCATTTCCATTTCTTTTACTAAACTTGTATCATCACCATTGATCATTCTATTAATATGGGGCAGTAGCTGACCAGCATTTGATCAATTACCTGACCAGGCATCACGCTCCATCACCTCCCTAATTGCATCCCTGAAAGAAATGGTACTCAGCCCTGTAATGTTCTACTTAAAAGTAATACAGTTCTTCTGCTGTAAAGCTGCTAATGGTGCTGTGCTGCATTTCAAAACAACACGGCTGTTAAAAACTCATTCGGGAGGAAGATACTGATGTTAGGTATTGAAAGGAGAAGTGATGTAAAGCCTCTGTGTTTGCTGTTCTAATTGTTTAATGCATGAAAACTGGTCAATGCTTGTCGATTATGTTTTTGTTTTAAAGACAGAGCCAGTAACGCAACGGGAGACATAGGGAGGACAGAGCTGACTGCCGGTGGCATGGGTCCGATGTGGCCACCACACTTTGGGGAGTTTTTACACCAGCAGCCAACCTGGCTCTACAGTTATATCTCTTTCAAGGAGATAACTGCATGTTTCATATCAGGCCCTGACTCTCCAGAGCAGTCTTTGGTGCTGATTCCTAAATAAAAATGCATCTCAAAAGAGTTTGACTCAGGAGGCTGCAAGCACAATTTGGATGACCTGCTTCAGTGATTAACATGTGCACAGTGACAGCAAAAATACTACGTGTTTTGCAATGCTAGGATGACCCAGATTGCCTGAATCAGGGACCTCCCTGTGCCTTCAGTGGGAGGAGACGTACCTCTGAAGGGCAAAGGCAGAAAGCTGGAGGGGAGCCCGCAGGAGTCACGGGCGGGTAGGAAGCACCAGGCAGAGACGTGTACCTGAATTCCTGCCTCTCCTGGAGCTTGGATCTCCCAGCAGACATCTTCAGCCACTTTGCACTCTCTTGTGTCATCAAAGAAGATCTCCTGCCCTCCAAAACACCACCAGTGAATGAGTCACCACCCGACCTGTGCAGGATGGGCATATTTTGGCACTGGGTGCCCTGAAGGGTTGACAGATGGGAGACTGAGTTTCTAAGCAGCAAAAACAGGCTCCAACCTCCAGCTCCACTATTCCAGCCCTCCCACAGGCTGTGGGTATGCCAAGAGGCAGACTTTCTCCGTGATGAGCTCTGGAGTTGGAGCTGGGATGCCCAAGATGCACCACACCTGGGTCAGAGAGATGGAAAAGTAAACCATCACCCTGTAGTGCTGGCCACACACAGGAGGACAGACCTGCACTCTGGTCTCTCCTCTCAGGACCATTCCTGAGGTTTCCAGTCAACGACTGTCCCCTGTAAAGGGAATAAGCCACGCTTGAAGCAGGGATCAGCACCCAGGAAGGCCATGAGAGAAGACCCAGCAGCACCCCGGGGTCACCTGGGCCAGGGGATCACCCATCACTTCATAGTTAGGACGGCTTTTCCTGAAGCCTAATTTTGATTTTCTTTGATGGTAAAATATGGCAACTTCTTTCTGCTCTTCCCCTACAGACATTCCCCACCATTCCAGATTAGAAATTCATAGTGCACACAATAGGACCACGACTGCTATTTTCAACATTCTGCTCATCATTTCCTTTAGTCACACCTCTGTGATGTTTAATAAGTCCTTATTGAATTTGACAGCAGTCGTACGCCAGAAGCACAGGCATAGCTTTAGTCATATTTCCTCTACTCTGGAGTAATGCAATAATAGCTAGGTAATTAAAGCCTGCCCCTTACTAACATGTTGGGCTTCATGCTTTTTCTTTTGTGTATTCAAAATCTAGTCATTTTTCCCTGCAGATCAACCCTGTCTGAAGTGGACAAAACCTCGTGAACTGCACGGTGAAGTGCCAGAACACCAAGGAACGAGGGAAGAACAAGTGAAATGAGAGCAAAAGAGGAAAAAGTACATGAAAAACAGTAAGGTAGAGGGAAAAGTGGGAGGGGGACCGCCTGCAAGCCACGAGCATCCCGGGCCATTGTCTGGTGCCTTGTTTGAGACCTGTGCAAAGTCACCCCAAAAGTGAAATGGCAACACACGCCCCCATAGTGTGAGGAAACTTGTAGTAGGACACATAGAACATGTGTAGTAGGACATATGGACACATCAGGTAATGGGAAATAACAGTGCTTGAGAAAAGATGCTAATCTGTACACAAGTCTTTTCTTTTGAGTTTTGAGCTTTCGTTCTGTGCTCTGAAGTGGCTATAAGGCAAGAGAGTTATGATACCTGGTGTGACCCATGATATCTGCACTCTTTGTCATGAATCTTCCTCATGAATTTCCTTTCTCATTTTGTTTTTCCTCTTCTTCTTTTTACTTTCTTCTGAAAACCAAGGGCAGGATTTTCATATGTCAACGCTTAAAATTGGGTCATAAGCACATTTTAAAATAAATTTCAGGTCAATAGCAGAACCACTTCCACCTCCTTTGTCACTAAGACCCATGACAAACTAATGCAGTCCACATAAGGTAGCTTCCAATTATTTTGTGCCTGAGGTAGAACAGTGAGGACTTGATCTCCCAGAGTACCTCCCGAAAGTCAATTTTGGGTATTTACTTCAGTGTACCAGGTGGCTTTTAAGACTCCTCTTGGGAGGCTTCAAATGTTGGCTCTTACTGAGCTGGGGACCACCAAGTAGAGGATGCAGCACTGTCCTCAGGTCATGTGCAACAGCAGCACAGACACTCCTACGGCAAGTGCACCTCTTCCTTGCTAGCCCAACAGCATCTAACCCAAACACAGAATAGGTTTTCTCTGGCCAAGGTTTCTGACCTTCATGATGCGGTTGATGCTATGGAAAGGCCACGAATGAGCAGGAGTAACTGCCAAATTTTTCACAAAAAATAGGCTGTTTGGGCAATCATGAGACATATGACACAATAGAGGAAGACAACAATGTTTTGTCAGTGAGACATCATTTTGACGTCAGATGTTTGATGATGAGAGTTCTAGGGACTCACACATCAAGACAACATCCCAAGCTGGGGCTCCATGTTTTGATCCCGCTCTGTTCCTACACTCTTGTTTTGTAGTGCCTGCTAAAGCCAGCACTAACAGGGGCCAAAACCAGGATGGTGCCAGTAGCTGAAAAGCAGCTTTGGAGAGATGTAGCACCGTTGGCCGGAGATGGAGACAAAAACCATGAAGAAGGTAAGGTGGGCCAAGGAGCCAGCACAATTGGCCATGACTGCAGATCTACTTTAGCCTGTAAAAAGTGCTTAAATGTGCAAACACCCAAAGAACAACAGCTGCCTGGAGTACTGTAATTGTAAAAACAAGAGCACTTTCTCAAACCTCCCTTTCATGGAATACTGAACTTTCACCCCAAATATCAATTTGGGGTCAACAACTGCTCATATATCTAACGTTAGGTATCTCCTTCTGTATCCTGAAGCCTCAGTGCTTTTTGCATCCCAAATATAGCTGAAGAGATCTAATGTTAGGGCTCCAATTTAGAAAATCTTGGTTGCCAAGCCCAATATATTAGTACTTATATTGTTAAACATATACTCTAAATTATATAGGTGGGGCACTGTGACTGACTCAATGTTTTCATTTTCTATTTTCCCAACTCTAAAGAGGCAAATTTCTTTTTTATGAAGAGCCCCCTTTGAAGTAACTGAGACTACTTGTGTGAATAAGGGTTTGTAGGATCACACCTGAAAACTCTTAAGACATTTGGGTAGGAACCTCACCTTCTCATGCATGCACAAGATGCAGAAAGTAAATACATAATCCTGTTACATTATACATCATAGTCAAGACCTCTGCTCTGCTGTGTTGGCTTATTTGGAGCTATAATTTGCTCCATTAAAAAATGTGCGTCTACTCAATAACTAATAGAACTGAAAATTTCATCCTATGTTTGCAGATGCATTGTCAAATCAGAATCAGAAGGACTTCATATTTAGGATGAAATCTTTGAGCAGGACTGTTCTTTCATGACCTTCAAAGCATCTTCACATATGTCTGTATTACTAAATTAAATAGTGTGAGGCCTGGTTATTACAAACACCACCGAGTGGCTTGCATTAATGTGTCTCTTCCCCACCCAAACTGGCTGCTTTTATCCAGATTTCTCAGGGAGAAAAGTCCCCAGCCCATGTCATCACCCTACCTACGCCCAGGTGTCTTACAGAAGAATGGTAAATAGCATGGGCCAAGTCTGTGTTAGAAAGTGTGCCAAACGTTGCACAGCCCGGATGCTGCCAGCCCTGTACCCAAGCCCTATCCTTGGATCGTGCATATCCTTGGAGTCCTCGGAAGTAAGTTCTGCAGCTTCTTGCCCAGCTCAGGCAGCCCCACTGCCTGGGCTCAACACTCTCCATCAAAAGGATGCTAAACACCCTCAGACCAGGGCACAGAGCTGGTGTATTACCTTTGGCATCTTTTTGCCTTATCTCCACCAAAATGTGGTGGACCTTTGCTGCCAGCTGCTTGGAGGTGGTCTCAGGAGGGGCTGAGCAACTGCTGCTGTTGGGTCCCAGCAGGCTGGTATGGGCAAGCCCTGCAAGGGTGAGAGCAGCTCCTTTTGGGAACTGAGCACGCTGAAACCACGTCTCTCCTATACCCCAGCTTAAAACCAAGATCATGCTTCCTTTTATAAGCCCGCTCCGTCTTTCAAGTTCCCAGGGATCTCTGAAAGGTTGCGAAAGCTGCAATAACAGTCTTTAGTAATAGTAAAATGTTTCAAGTATTTGTGTTATGTGTTGGACGTTGCTTACTAAAACATTCACCTGGAGGGAATGAAAACACCCCCTCAGACACACACACATACATCCCGCGGATAAAAGCTCCTTCTAATTGCAGCAGGAAATGTGACATTTCAAACTGGATGGACGAAGGCACTAATCATCCCCGGCGAGGAACGATCCTGCGGGGACAGGGAGAGGGAGTGGGCTCTGCTCCTTTCCAGCTCAATGCCAATATGCTGTGAAACATATTTTCTTAATTTAATAAAGAGCCCTTCCCTCCTCCACACTACTCACTTCTCATGGAGGAAATACCAAGTGGAGAGAGCCTGCGTCACAGCCAAGGTGGGAAGTTGGTATTGGTTGTGACAAAGATCCTCCACTTGTTTGCAGCACATGCAAATTTTCTTCTACTTCCAAGGTTGTTAAAGAGTCAGGTGGTTCATCGCCATTGATAGGCTTCTAGTCAGCATTTAAATTTTTTTTCTCAAAAGGGAGGAAATCAGTTTTACATTTATTTGAATGCAAACATACATCTTAAATACAGTGTACATAAAGCTGCCTTATTGCCTGCTGTTGTCCACTTCCTCAGGCTGTCACAGTCCCTCCAGGAAAACAAAAAAAAATATGGTAAATTCAGACCTTTAACTCAGTGTATGACCACCTACAAGCAATGCCATACCACTTGTTAAAAGACACTTCAAACGACACATAGACACATTGACATGTGAGCATACAGTCAATAAATTATCCAGCTCTAATTAAAAAAATCCCATCTCCCTTTTCCTTACCAACAACCACTCCTTCTCAGGCACACATTTGCTGCAGAATTTACATGGATTATTTTTTATATTATTATTATTCCTTATCCTACCTCCTTACACAGACACAGCCCCCTGCCATGGGGTGAGAGCTGCAAGGAGCAAGGCTCAGTCCAGATGTGCCCACCGCTGGGTGCCCAATACCTGGAGATCCAGGCCAGCACCCATTGTACAGGATGGGCACCAATGAGGTGGGCACAAGCTCCATGAAAGGCCATCAGGAAGGGCTGAGAGCTACGTGCTTAAATCTCACTCCTCCTCGAGGCTTGAACATGCTGAATTTAGGACAGTATTGCCATCACTGGAATCACAACTAAAGACACCTTCCTGCAGGCAGATGCTTAAGATGTTTTAGAAACTGTGGCAGGGTGGTACACCTCCTGACCCTCCTTTGGGCAACCCAAGAAACGGGAGATTCATCTTGGACTAATTTTGGAAATTGCATCCTTCCCTGACAAACCCTTGCTGCAGGATGGAAGACAGCGGGCAGCTCTCCCCATGCTGAAGAGCATCAGCAGTGTTTTGGATGAGTGAGCTAGTGCAGAATCAGGCATTAGGGACAGACGAGTCTCCAGGTGTTATTGGGATGCTCACATGGGAAACAGGAGACCCCATTCCATGTATTGAGTTAAAAATTTTACACTTCCTTCAGTGACCTTTCAGCGTGAAGTGGGTGGTTTTAACACCCAGGACTGGAAAACGCCGCATGGCTGGCATTGGTGGGCACATAGCTCTGGGGCTTTCTTCACCCTCCAGGCAGCAGTGGCCGTCGGGGCGAAGGGGAGGGTGGCAGGAGGGACACACACTCCGCTCCTCCCATCTACCTCCCTAAGCAGTTTGGTGACAGGCACAGGCAAGGCACATCGGGAAGGGGACATCCCACGCTGGGGTATAGCAGTGGGTACCGAGATATTTGCCCACACGAGATGCTCCTCGCCTACCCATGGCACCGGCAAACCTTGCCAGGGGTCTGACGCGGTGAGAAAAGGAATCTGGGTGTTAAGTGAGCAGCATCACCATGCGAGTGGGTACCAGGCTTCGGGCTCATGGGATTTGCACGTCTGCGCACCCGGGATTGCCCGTGGCAGGGCGTCACCACTGCCGGGTGCTCCCTTGACCCCTCTCCATCTTCATCTTGCTGGCATCTTGGTTTTCTTGAGTTTCTCATTTCAGTGTCCAGCTGTACTTGAGGTAAAAATTTGTTGTCTTGGGGGGGAAAAAAAAAAAAGTAATTTACTGTGAAGCACTGGCTGAAAATCATTTTCTGAACCACTGCACAATTTTAATCAGACGACCGTACTGTATCCAATCAAGGGAGGATTTGCGAGGGGGGTAGGGGGGTGTTTCACTGTGGCCTTCCCCGGAGGACAGTAAATCCAAGCTCTGCTCAGGAAGACGAGATGTCTCGGGCTTCGCAGCCTGCCCAAACCTAATTTGCACTAGAATTACATGGCCATTACTAATGTATACAGTGACTCAAATTGATTACTTTGCTATTAGTAAGAGCAATGCGTTCGCTTTGGTGATGGCAGCTTCCGAGGGAGGAGGAGTACAGAGGGGTGAGAACAAAGCAAAGTTGCTGATTTGAAGGAGTATGTGGGGGTGAGGGGGGCTGTGGGGGTGAGGAGGACCATGGGGGTGAGGAAGGTCATGCTCAGAGGAGAGTCTGGCAGGCAAAAGAGCACGGGAATGGCTGGACTCAGTATTTTATGTGCTTAGCACACCTTACTTTAAAAAAAAAAATCACCTGGCTTAATCTTCAAGTCCCTGAAGTGTTATCACATGTAACGGGAGTGTCTCTGGTTTTACTTCAGGACTCCTAAGGCGATGGGAAATCCCAGACCTCCCTGGGGCTCCTGTTCGTGCCTGCAGTCCCGGGGCTGCTGCTTTGTGGGACCCCCCAAACACGCTCCTGCACAGTCTCACCCACTTCTTCACAGCACTTACAGTCTCCACGGGGCAGAGACTCACACCTTGCACCACCGATAAGCTCGGCAGTGAGGACTGCATCCTCCCTCGTTGGCCTAACGACATCCAAAGCTCCTGAGCAATTTAGGGATAGTAGAAATGTTTTAGCAGAAGACTTCACCTCCCACTTCTTCCTACACCCCCATGGTGAATGTGTTCCCCCTGGGAGAGGGAACCTGGAGTTCAAATTCCCCGTGTAAATCGGGTGCATGGGTGTTTGAATATTGGTCTCCAGCATCTTCAATACTTTGCTTTTCATACACATGGCTTTTGCAAGAAGGATGTGGTCTGCCTTGGACATCTGCATGCTGGCAAGGGCTCAGGACAGGCAAGCCCAGAGATGGCGAGGGTGCCGCTCTGCTACCGATGGGACTTAGCTCGATGGCAGGAACATCGATTTCTTTCCTGAAATCTCCTACTCGCTAAAGCACAAATCTCAGGTAATGAAAACATAACCCTGGAGCCAAGACTCCTCTCCCACACAGCCACATGCCGATCCTAACTCCACGTGAACATACATTTTGCATTCCCACCCACGGGAATCTCCCCACACATTAAAACACCTGAAGTCTGGAGCTGGGACAAGGGAGGATGGGGAAATTTCACCGCAGCCTTTCGCTGCTCTTGCACAGTTTCTCCCTCTGCAGCTTTTCCCTGTTACACTTGCTTGACATTACAGGATGCCTGTGACAAAGCAAAAAGGAAAGGTTAAGATGTTGTTACTCAGGCTAACACACACCAAGCAATCATTCTGTTTGCTCGTTAACCTTGGCAGGTATTTGCAGGGCTCCAAAGTCCCCCCTGGGTACATGCTGGCAGTGGGGAAAGGCAGCCCTGTCACCAGCAGATCTCTTGCCATGAGGTCCTGAGCTTTAAGTGAGCACTACTGGATTCTCCGATTAGATTTCCCTCGACTAGAAAGGACAGTCAGTCTGATATGCTAATAATATAACAATACAGTTAGCAATAGTGTGGCAATAGGAATAGCAATACAATTGTCTTTAAGATGCAGTTAAATCAAGTTAGGTGAATCCCAGCACCTTTTTCTGGAGCTTCAGCTGCTGCATTTCCCAGCTTGAGGTGAGCTCAGCTAGGTGCAATGCTATGGTCCAAAATGAATAAGCAAGATAGTAGTTATGTTCTCTCCCCTTCCCTCCTTCACAGGAATGGGAGAGGAGTGGTGTCCCCTTGTAGATGATGAAATTCAGCCTGTGGAGTTGTAGATGAGATAGACAGGCAAAGGCTGAAGCCTCAGTACCCAGAGCTGGAGGAGACTGAAAAATGAAGTCACATGTGATGAAAGGAAACAGCCTGCCTGTATCACAAACGCAGTGCTTGCAGCAAGCCTTACATTTCTTGCCCATCTCCTTTTGGGACCAGCATATGTGTATACATGCACAGGCACAGGGTGGTAACCCTACCCACCCACCTCGCAGAGAGGTATCACAGGGTAGATGTTCTGCAGAAGGCCCTTCAGCTACCACTGAAGCAGCTCTGTTTCAACCCAAGGGACCTGCTGATGGTCGAGGGACACAATTTAGCATCCTCCCCTCTAGCACTGCCATCAGTTAGGTCAGCTTTCTCGCCTTGCTTTCACACCCTTTAGTTTTAGCTTACCTTGCATCTTACGACACTCTGGTAATCAAATCCAAGCTCAAGCCCACCTTTACCGCCAAGCTCCCTAATCCAGCTATGGTTTCATTTCACCATGCTTTGTGTCCCATTGTGGGTCACCAGGTGCTCGGCCATGGCTATCCCCCTTTTGGAGGTACTGTAGCATCGAAGAGCATGAACTGGGTCACAAAACAGCTGGGGGGGGAGGAAAACATATTTTTCTTAATACATGGGAGTAAAAGGAGGCTGGCAGGGAGACAGGCTGGTCTTCCTTCAGATGGACACATCCATGCAAAGACAGGACAGGACTTAAGGCTGTTGAGCACCAGCAGCTCAGTGGGTGCTCCCATTCCCTCCCCAGCTCCAGCCTGCTCAATACCGAGCCCTGCCCCATCAGCTGCTGAGAGCTGCTAGGGAAAACTTGCACAGGTCTTCATTTGTTGTCTTGGGAAATATTTATTCTTGACACAAGCCAAATTTACTTTTGTGATCTGCTAAATACCTTCACACTGTTTCTTAAGCAGAGTTGGAAGTGTTTCCATCCCAGACCTGTTTTCTGCATCTCTCCTCACCCGCTGAACGCACTGGTGGGGAAGCCGGGATGCCAGCCATCGTACCTCTCAAACCAACACCAAAAGCATTGCGTTCAGCTCTTGGGAGTATTTTGGGAATATTATGTTGCCACAGCTGTTAATTGTTCACACGGTAGGTGGAAAACCTGCCCTGTTTGAAGGGGACAAGGGAAAAGGCCAGTTGCCCTGTAGTATTTCACAACACGGGAAAGTGGGGGTTGTTCATAGCCAGTGCTGAGTATCCATCCCGGAGCATCCACACAGACACTTCAGATATTTTACGCAAATACTCAAAGCTCTCGTTCGGTCTTTTCCTCCAAGCTATGGCAAAAACAGACAAGCCATTGATTGCACAGGCAGATGGCTATTAGGAAGCGTGTGAGAACTGGCTACACCACCACTGTGTAGGTGGAGCTGATTAGATGGACCAAAATCAAATAGAAAAAGGAACATTTCCTACATTTCCTTCGCTGCATGGTGAGAAAAGCTTTTCCCGTGTGACTGCAGGAGAAGACAATTCAAAAATAACAGCAAAATTGCTCCTCACTTCCCCACTGAGCCAGGTTACTAGCAAGAGCACTTTGGGGTTTATACAGAACTCCTCCACAGCTTCACTGCTGGGCAACAAACTCATAGGACCAGGATGGGCACAGGAGGGTTTGGGGCTTTCTTCACACAGGTTGGCACAGGTTAAACATGTAAAGAGACCCAGGCACTACAGTACCCGAGGCGCCCGCTTCTCTGCAAGTTACCACTAGAAAATCCCCTCCTTGTTCCTCTGCTGTCCCATCTTTAAGCAGCTCAGGTTCACCCACCCGCCTGGCCCTACCTGGGATGCATCTTTGGAGTTCCTTCACCGAGGAGACCTCCCACCAAACCCAGCTGAAGAAAGGCTGCTGTATTTCAACAGCCCATTCCACCCACCGGCACAGATGATGAGGGTGCCTGGCAGGCAGATCTTCTTCCAATCCGCTGGGGCTGTAGTGGCTGCCTCTACGGAGGGGGACAGCATGGCCCTATATCTGGCCAGTTTGCTAGGGTTTGTACAAACTGAAAGTTTCCACTAGAAAGATCAGTGTCTTCAAGTCCATGAACCAAATCAAAGGTGGCTGTGAAAGCATGTCTGCTTGGACATCTCGCTAAACCAGGTGGTGTACTGGCAGAATCATAGAATCATTTAGGCTGGAAAAGACTTTTAAGATCATCAAGTCCAACTGTTAACGTAACACTGCCAAGTCCACCACTACACCACATCCCTGAGCACCACATCTAACCGCCTTTTAAGTATCTCCAGGGATGGTGACTCAGCCACTTCCCTGGGCAGCCTGTTCCAATGCCTGACAACCCTTTCGGTGAAGAAATTCTTCCTAATATTCAATCTAAACCTCCTCTGGTGCAACTTGAGACCATTTCCTCTTGTCCTATCACTCGTTATTTGGGACAAGAGGCCAATCCCCACCTCCCTACAACCTCCTTTCAGGTCGTTGTAGAGAGCGATCAGGTCCCCCCTCAGCCTCCTCTTCTCCAGGCTAAACCCCCCCAGCTCCCTCAGCCGCTCCCCATCAGACTTGTGCTCCAGACCCTTCACCACCTTCGTTGCCCTTCTCTGGACTCGCTCCAGCACCTCAAGGGCTTTCTTGTAGTGAGGGGCCCAGAACTGGACACAGCACTCGAGGTACGGCCTCACCAGTGCCGAGTACTGGGGGACGATCACTGCCCTGGTCCTGCTGGCCACACTATTCCTGACACAAGTCAGGATGCCGTTGGCCTTCGTGCCCACCTGGTCACACTGCTGGCTCATGTTCAGCCGGCTGTTGACCAGCACCCCTAGGTCCTTCTCCACCAGGCAGCTTTCCAGCCACTCTTCCTTATTTAACAGTTTCTCTATGTAATGGTTTTCCATGACAGAGGTTTAGCTTGTCTAGACAATTCCAAAAAAAGGTTCAAGACTGAAACCCCCCCGAAAAACCCAGTGTCCATCTCCAGCAATCACTGCTGGCCAGATTAGCAGCTTCTGCAAATCCTGGTTCTTCTTACCTACTTTCCTCCATCTATTTTACAGGACATCTGAGTGTCTCTGTCAGGGAGATGATTCCAGTGATGGAAAGGACACCCAAAGGTGGGTGTTGCAGCACCTCTGAAGCCCTTTGATGAAACAAATCCTCAAATTTCTGGGTGTGTATCTTCTCCCCTTCCAGTTGTTGCCTGCTGTATCTAATACATGTCACCTTTTCAGGACAGGGACTGTTTCTCCAGAGGTTAGTGCAGCACTTAGCACAACGAGCTAATGAGACTCATCTTTACTACTACAGGACAAATTGAAAATTTGCAAAACGGTGCTCTGAAGTGAACCAACCACGCCAAAATAAAAAGTAGAAATTTAAATTACACACACACACACAGATTTGTGTTTACAGATGCAGAACAGTAGCACTCCAAGACATCAGTGCAGGGTTAAATCCTCACTAGAATGAGATTAATGAAGAAGCTGGAGTCAAAATTGTCTTTGGAGCAGATAGACAACTTGAGTGGTCAATCTAAAGGCACTTTCAAACATTATTGTCAAAACCCTTATCTAGGAAAAATCATTAGCTTCATACTGCACTGCTGTCAATATAACACTCGAAACAATTCATTTTATATGGTTATCTTAGTATTACAAACAGAAAGACAGTTATTATGGGTCAGAGACACTTGATTCATATCCCCCATCATTTTTGGCCACCGAGGCCGACACTGCGGAAAGAGTCTGCCCTCAAAAGGCCAAATACCACAAATGCACCGAGCGGAGCTGGTGGGCTGCAGCCTGACGCCCTTGAGCACAGCAGCAGCTCTCCTCTGCATTCCCTTCCCCACCACCTCCTATTTACCATCACTTTCACCCTGATTCAACACTAGCAGTAACAATCAAGTGTAGACGGCCAAGGGAATATCAGAAAATCACTGTATCAGGCTGCGGACAGCCTAGTCATCAACTTCCCTCGCAATTCGGTTATTTAGCTTTAAAAACAAACATATTAAACAAGTGGAGGAACAAAGCACAGACTTCTCCATTTCCAGGACTCCTGCTGCTTAGCTGCATCACAGAGGTTCGCGTTGTCACTACAGACGCACAGAGGGAAGTGATGAAGTGCGCAACTGGAATAACTGATGGACACGGACATGAGCACAGTTCTCACAAAGGGTCTTGAAGCAATTACTTACAAAGGTGGCTCAAACAAGTGTGTAAAGCCTCACCCCCTTGCTATTACTTGTCTTACATTTCCTATTGTAAGGAAAGTACATTTTTTTTGTTATATGCTAGACTCCACAGTTATTTCAGATGAGGAAACCAGCAGAAGACGAGCAGGTAAACGTGCTCCTTGGCACAGACCAGCGCTGAAAGCAGTTTCACCGTTCACCACCTGCTGCCACCCTCTGAGAGCAGCCAAGGAACACCAACCATGCTCAAACAGAGCTGAATGTTACACAGGGAGCCTAGTCTATGTGGTAAGCCACGAGGCATGAGAATTACGGTAACTGGGGTTTGCAGGAATTCAAGGGGGTACATAACGCCCGAGGAGGTATGGCCTTAGGAAGCAGCTGGTCTCCATAGCAGGTCTCCACAGGAGAGCCATGCTCGGCACTTCTGCGGTGGTCGTAACGGCGAGATGTCAGCAGAAAGGGAAAACACCTGGACTTCCTTGCGTACAACCGGTGCTGTCCCAAAACAGGTTTTTCGCTACGGATGGACACATATCTGTAGCACTGGGATCTGTTTCAGCTGTCTGCAGGTGTGTGTGAGCACTGCAGGAGAGATCTGTAACGTCCCAGCTGAAAGGATCAAGAGGAAAAGGAAGGTGGAAGGTTGAACTAAAAACCATAAATAATTCAAATAATGAGGAAAAGAGAAAGACAATTTGAAGAGCAATGACCAGGTACCTTTTCCAAAGGGTGACACCATCTCAGTGCCAAAAGGCTGCTTGGACTCCAGTGAAGCACACACAAGACCATCAAGAGGCACATGAAGTATCCAGCAGTTTGTTAATTCCAGGCAACGCACACCGACCATCTCCCACGTTCTGCAAAGGGAGAGGCGGCTGTTTGTTTTGGTTTTGTTGTATTTGATAGGGTTAACAACCAAAATTCTGGGCTAAAATTGAAATGAGCAAACATTTTGTCAGGATTTCACCCAATTTCTCTCTAATTTACGTGGGCAGTAAGCTTTTATGATGTCCTTAGCTAGTCATACTTCTCTGGTTTTAAATATCTGGATTTTGTAAATATGTTCTTGGCAAACACAAAAGTGCCATGGGAACCATAACTGCTTTATAAAGTGATCTACTTTTGGATACTGCAACTGAACTGAGATGAAGGAAACCATAGAGTTTTTAGAACATTCAGTCGATGATTCACAACATCCAAATAATGCTCCTGATTCATCCTTTATGAAAACAGCCCAATTCAGCCTGGCACTACATGATTTTTCCCAGAAACTATTAAGACTTACTTTAAAACGACTGAAGGTGTTTTTATGGCATGACTCCAAATTTATATAGATTCTTACCACTAAAAGAAATTCCAAATATTTCCAGTTTTTACTCTTCCTCTCCAGATGTGAGATCTCAAAGGATATAACTCACACTAGTTTATGTCTGAAATTCAAGATGTACACACAAAGTACAAAACTAATGAAAAAAAAAATTCCTTAAACTTGCCCAGCAGATGCAGACCTGAGCAACTTCAGTTGTTGCTGAAACAGAACTGGAAATGGATTTTTAGTCAATCTTCTGCTTTCACGTGGAAGTTTTGTTGTGAAGTTTATAGACCAAAGACTGATGCTGGGAAAAAAGCCAGTGAGTGACTACCACGAACAAAAAGCAAGCAGTGCTTACCTCTCAAATCAAACAATATGCAAGAAAACACATTTATCCAAACTTAGTGGTGAAACATTAAGATTATATTAATTTATGAAGACCCAATCAACACTGGTAGCAACTTGTGTAAACTCTGCTTCTATTTTTTTTTTTTTAATTGCAGAATTATACATGAATGGAAGAAGTCCACTGCAAATGACAACACTTGACAGCTACTGACATGCTGAAGCATCCAAAGCATACAACGTCAGGAGAGGTAAGAGACAAACTGGTTTGGTTAACACAACTAAGTAAAGACTGTCAGATTGTGTCTTAGAGGTCTCTAATAAAAGTGTGTTAAATGAAGTATTTCTAAATTAATTTAACTTTTAAAAAATCCCAGAAAGTACCATTGCTTCTACAGCATCATACTGGAAGACATTTGCAGGCGGAATTACATTTAAACATGTTCCAGTTATACTCCCAAGGTGTCTACTGTCTATTTTTATAATATTCCTAGAAGGGATTCCATTCAAACCCTACGTCTGACGTCTCGCTTGGAAAATAGCACAAAGCCTTTTCTGGAGGTCCAGTAATCTATTCATGCCAGAAAGGGGTCGTTTTCATTTCCCACATCTAAGTACTGCAGCAAACCATGTGTGTGCATCATGTTACAGGAGAATGAACATTATTCCAAGCCCATCAGCTTCCAAATGTTTCTTTATTGTTTTCACAACTCAAAAAAAGGATAATTCATAGAGTCCTTGTCTTTGCGTTTGCCTTCAGCTCCCCTTTCAAAGGACAAAATCCCAAACATCTTCCCAAACAAGTACTCAGCCAGCTCTCCCCTCTCTAGCTGCTACTTGTTTTTCCTGCAGTAGTTCTTCCTCCTTCTTCTTGTGAAGCTTCAGAAGATATTCATCAGGTTCAATTCCTGCCTCCCTTAACTCTGACATGGCTTTCTCCAACCGGTGCAATGTTCGGGCACTCTGCACTTTTCGAGCAGTAATGTACAATGTAAATTCCTTGAAGCCCATCAGTTTACAGGTATCCACCTCACAGATATTTTTAACATCTTTGGTTTTGTCCACCTGGGGGAAGAAAACTAAACCTGACATTTTTTCCAGATCTTCAATATTTACTTGGAACTCAGGCAGCTGGTGACTGAAGCCTATGGGATTGTTTGGCACCACAAAAGCTCCCAGTACCAAGGGCTCTGTAGAAGTTCTGCTTCTTCTGGCAAGGATCACCTTGTACAGGTGGGATGGCACAGCTACATCATCCTTTCCGATTACCTGTCAAAGGGAAGGTTATGTTACAAATACAGATCTTATCATTTGGGGGTGGGAAGAGGTGAGATTAATCTTAGTACCTCTAAAAAAGAGCCACAGCACATAACTACACATCAAAATCATGCGCAATGTTATCAGACTAGAAGCTGAGGTGGAAAGCACCTGTATTGGTCGAGATGGAGTTAATCTTCCCCATAGTAGCCCTCATAGTGCTGTTCTTTGTATTGTTAGCTAGAAGGGTGTTAATCACACACCAGTGTTTTGGTTACTGCTGAGAAGTGCTCTCACAGCATCAACGCTGTCTCCCCCCGCCTCACCAGCAGGCTGGGGATAGGCAAGATCTTGGGAGGGGATATAGCCAGCACAGCTGACCCAAACTGACCAAAGGGACATTCCATACCACACGACGTCTGCTCAGCAATAAAAGCTAAGAGCAAGGAGGAGGCGGGGGGGGCATTTGTTATGATGACATTTGTCTTCCGGAGCAACCACTATGCATACTGAAGTCCGACTTCCCGAGAAGTGGCTGGACAGCGTCTGCTGATGGGAAGTAGAGAATAAATCTTTTGTTTCCCTTTGCTGCCGTGCGCGGCCTTTGCTTTTGCTTTATTAAACTGCCTTTATCTTGACCTGTAAGTTCTTTCCATTTTATTTTTTCCCCCTCAAATCCTGCTGAGGCGGGGAGTGACAGAGCAGCTTGGTGGGCACCTGGTACCCAGCCAAGGTCAACCCACCACAGCACCATTCCATTGCAGCTCCTTATATAGGGGGTCAGGAATGAGCTAGTTATTTGATGCCTGAACCTCTCTCTCAAACAGGAAAAGCAGGGCAAAGAACACTTCACTGAAGGGTTATTCGGCCACTGTTGGTAGGAAACTTTCCCAGAAGATTCTCCGTCTTTCTCCTATAACACCATTGATTTTATATTATACTGTTATGAGCAACAATGCGGACAAAAGGTCAAAATATTAGTTTTGCCTAAACTAATTGCCTAAATATTCGTAAAGATTTGTGACAAGGAGCTCTGCTAGAAGAAGGAACTCAACTTAAATCTCCCAAGCAGATGCAACTTCAGTTACGGCTGAAATGGAACTGGAATCAATCTGAAAAACACGTTTGGAAACAGGGAGTCAGCCAAGATCCCAGCTCCCTAATCCTGGCGCAGATCTGTAAGTGTAGCTTACTTGAAGGGATGGTAAGAGCTCCATTCTCATACTGCACCACACCGTTAATGCTTGGAAAGCTGTTTTCAGTAACAGTGGCTCTATGCTAAGTTCCCGACCTGACAGTTCCAAATCATGCATTTTTTAATACGCATTTCAAATCAACTCTAACTTACCTTCTGTCAGTTATTTTTTGTATCTCTATTACCTATACACAGATTGTATTTAAAAGCTACATTACCTAAGTAAGCGTTTTTTTGAGGGGACGTGGATATAAAGCATATTCAGTGACTCAGTATCTTGGAAGAGAAGTCTATCCAAAGAAAACGCACCTATTTCTTCCATAAATACACTATGATTCAACTTCAGAGCTTGTATATGTTGGGTTTACAGCTGTGTCACTCAGACCAGGATCCAGGAATTTAACCGAAGCACCAGGAGGTGAATTCACGTAAAATCCATTAAAAGCTCACACACATATGTATACAGTAGACATCCCACTCTGTCAGGAATAAGTCCAAGGGAATATACCTATTGATGATAAATGTAATCTCTCCAGTATTCAAAAAGTGATACTCAAGCATGCTGAATTGAGTGATACTCAATATTGCTGAATTGAATCTGCCATGCTAATAAAGTGTAACAGGCTCACATACGGAAAATCTGAGTTTTGCATAACCCTTCTGTATAACTACCCTTCTAAAATTTGTATTTTTATTGTAATGGCAACAGAGGAAAAAGATGCAGACGCCTTACAAAAATTACAAAGGCCTTATTTTATACATAAAATCCAGTAATTTGGTACTATTTCCAGTATTTGCAAGACCTGCAAAAGCAGACTGCTTGTTTTGATTTTTGACAGCTTTTGTTAGATGCAGTTAAAACACAATTTCAGAGAAAGCGAGTATTTATTTCACTGCCACAACCTATCACCTTAATAGAAAGTATTTTACAAACTAACCCCGTCTATCGGTTCGGACATGGTTTGTCCATTCACATATTCAGTATAACTCAGTCACAAAAAAAACACTTCCTATGCATGCTTTATTCTGAGAGTGTTCAGCACTTCTGCAAAAGAAAATACACTTTTAAAACTAAACTTTGCCTGTGGCTACTGAACCAAGGTTCATATCAGTCTATTCCAACAGTTAACTAATTTCAGTTACGAATTCTTTCAGTGCTTTTAGTGTATCTCCTACTTCTGTTGCCAGTTTTTTTTAAGTGGCTGGTCTTTAGGTCTTACTGGTTAGACCAAAACCAGAGAAAGCACCTTCAGGAGAAAGGGAAACCTCTGATAAAGTTATTTCATGTTTTGTGCAATAACATAGTAGTAACATTGCTACTGTCTCTGGCAAATACGTGCTCTTACATTTCTTTACTCTGTTATAGAATATTTCATTCCCTTCCCTAAACTATTTAATGGTTTTACTGTACTTTAAACTTTTTTTTTTTTTTCAAAAATGATCTTGCTTATGTCACCAACCTTCTCCTAAATAAAGCTCTGCCTAGACATCTAACAGTCATTGAAACTGGTAAGCAATAAATAAATGCCTTATGCCAAATCTACTTTCCCTTTCAATGATGACACATCTTGATAAGGAAATTAGAGCTCCTGAGTGTCAAAGCACTTTGCATTTAGCATTCAGCGTGGGTGAAACCAGAGTTACAGCTCCTCAGGATCAACGGCATAAGTAATCAAAACTGACTGATGCACACGTAATTTTAAAATATACTAAAAACTACACATCAGCACCCTGTTGTAACTGGTGGGTTAAAACTGAATTACAAAATGGTGTTAGGAGTTTAACCTATTTGAGATAGATGGTACTCAAACTGGGGAAGACATGCAACATACTGGGGGTGAGAGGCAGGGAGCCAAGAAGCATGAAAAGCTCTGAGGGGGAGAGGAGGGGGTTCTCATTTTCATATTCACCCAAGTGCATCCAGTTACTGACATTCTTGAAGGCCGAAGGCTGGAGTTTCTTTTAACCCCCCTGGGAGCTTGCAGAGCCTGCGCTGCAATCCCAGCTCTGACACACTCCTAGGGCAGGGTGGAAGAGAAGGAAGAGGCTGTGCAGAGCTGCGCTGCACCCCAAAGCTGCTGTAGCCTCCTGAGAGAAGGTAGTCGTGAGACTAAAGCCTGTTCCCCAGATTCCTGCTGGGCCAACAGTCTCCTGACCTGCAGTGTTCCTGTGCAGTACGGCCTGCGCTGCCTTTTCCAGGCCTCTTCACATACTTCTTCCCACTGTAAATACATGTATATGTACTAGGTCCTCCTTGGCTCGGCTCCCTCCCCTTCTCAACACCTCCCACACACATACACGTACCAGCATCCTCTGCTTGTTGTATAAAAGACTAGAGGAAGGGTGAACACGCAGATGGAGCTGCTACAACTATCTCCAATTAGGAGGTATACGGCATATGTAAAACAAACAGGTGAATGCATGTTGAGTGAGCTAGCAGAGGGAACAGGGGATTGATTCTGAGGACTGAGTGGGTGGACAGAAAGGCTGGGGAATGAATAGAGCTGCACATAGAATAGTTAGGTATGAAATGGAAATGCTGAATGCCTAAAGTGGGTGTTAAGGGAAAACAGACCCTGTGCTTATGTAATATTATGCAAATATATATATTCTATGAAAAATAACGCACATTTATGCATAGTATATGCACCTATGAAGGAGGGAAGGAAAGTAGGAAAGAAGGGCTAGTTCAAAATGAAGGAAGGGTTGGCCTTTTGAGAAATGTAGTGCTAAACACAACTCAACTCTATACAGGCAAAGGCCATATGTGTAATTTATGTACCACTTCAGTTCCACATAAGCTCTCTTTTGAGGATTTAACTAAAATTTAAGTAGTGCACAGGCTTTATACTAGTCCTCTGAACAGCAGTAAACTACTTCCGTAATTACTTCACTGAGTTCTAATACTGCTGAAGTGATTAAAACAAACTTCAGCCTGCCAAAGGGCTACCTTTCCTTACACAAAAGGAGGCATGAAAGTTCTATGCCCAGCTCATTCTGCTGGAGAAGAATACTATCAAAGGAGGGTGTCTGATTTCTCTGACAGTAACTAAGCGCAACAAAGAATACACTTTTTTTTTTCTGCAGTTTAACACTTCTGTGAACCATGCACAGGAAGTGTCACCCATAGCTTATGCAGCCAGCGTGACTCAACAATTTCCATTAAAAAAGGAAATGCAGTTCTGGAGTATGCCATAATACTTCCATCATTAAGCTCTGTAATATACCACAATTTGCTTTTTTAAAGGAGTAGATACAGAAGCTCCAGATGAATGTTTCCACAGAGCTGCTGCACACACACAGCTCAACAGTCAGGGAAAGAAGTGAAGTGTGATTCTGTAGAAGTGAAGTTCGCAACACAAGCAGTAGGTAAGAAAAACAAACTCAACAATTCATTTTCTATTGCCACCTAGAGGACTTTCATACCTAACTACAGCAGTCTGAATCACTATTCTGATCTGCCCCATCCCTTTTATCTCAATACATGTCTAACAGAGGCGGAGAGCATATGCTCCTATTGTAACAGAATAGAAAATGAGTTAAGATTATCCATGCACAGATGTTGACTTTGATTTGTGCTAGTCTATCCACAGGCAAGAGATGATCTTTCAGCAATCAATGCCTGAGACAGCTATCTGTCCCAGTCGGAGAAGAGCAGCAGTTTTTAATAGTATCTGTGATATAAAAAGAAAAAAAAAAAGTCTCAAGTGCTAATGTAAGCAAGAAAATACAGCAATGGTCTGTTGAAAATCACTGCTGTCCTACATACTTTCACACCATGTTGATAACAGGCTACAAGGTAAATTTTTGTGCAATCCTTTGAAAATTTCCATTTTGCTATTCCTATAAAATTTTGCTTAGTCTTTCAAATTTTGAACAACAACAAAAAAAAAGCACTCAAGCTAAAAGCCTTCTTTTTATAGTATTCCTTTCCCATCATCATTTGCGAAACTAATGTGACATTTCAGATACTATTTCTCTTTGCTATATGTATCAGTTCAACATAAAAATGTTCACTGCCCTAACTTTTTGCAGCTGCTTATTCCTTTCACTTTTGCTTTGCTCTTGTTTTTTTTGGTGATGTGGTGCAGGCTGAAGCCCTACAACTGAACTGGTGTTGTCTAATAATGCAACATGATGATAATGCCCTTTTCAGCATAGTGTTTATTGTTTTTTATTGTTATTGACATTGTTATTGACATTCCACAAGTGTGTATAAATTTGTTACACTCCTCCATGCTCAATTAAACATGGACAGCTGTCATGAGGATGGGCCATTAAAACGTGTGCAATTCCTGACATTTAGAGATGTTTACCTATTGCTAAAACAACAAATGTGTTGGTAAGCAGTTATACAAACTTAAAGAGCTCACAGGGACAGATAAAGATAAGGGCAGAAGTAACACGATTTCCTAAACCAGAGAGAACTCAGTGAGTTTTGATAAATCCAGTCTCATAGATAAGTCACTGGATGGGAATTTGTCTTAAGCTTGGCTTTCCTCCCGATTTTGGTCAAATCATTAAGCTGTTCGTGGTCGCAGTTTTTAAAATTGGAGGAAAGACAAATTTGATAATATCTGTGGAGTGCTTTAAGGAGGGTGGAGGGTAAGTTTAAGCATATGGCATTAACAAATGTCACCTTCACGGTGGTAGTCAGATAAATATCGGGCAAAGCAGTCCCTAAAAATGATAGTTTGGAGTTTATGTGAAAGAAAACTCCATTCTTATATAAACAGGAGAAAGGGAATATATAAGGTGTTACAGAGTGTTACTCTTGCTAGAAGTTTTAAAACTTACACAAATGTCATATCTTAATTTTATACTGGACTTGTTACAGCTTCCCAGAGTGATAAGAAAATTTTCTTCTTCTGAAAGGGTAGGAGTAATTTTTAAAAGAAAGGACTCACGAATTTAAAAGTAGTATTTTGCCACCTAGTGACTAGAAAATGAAAATCAACGGTGAAGAGAATTAGCAGAAGAGACTAGCCTTTCATCAGCAAGAGCCAGCACTGGATTGACAATTATCTAAGATTCTCTTAGAACCTGGTAAACAAAAATCACCTTCAATCATGCCTTAACTGCCAGGACACACTGAAGCATCCTTGCATCAGCGAGTACCATCACCAAATACATTAAAATGATAGCTCCAGAAATCCCCTCTACACTCCAGTAACCATTTCTTCACTCACTCTCTGTATAATAACCAGAGTTTAGAACTAAGCCATACTGCAAACCAGAACTGACTGAAAACAAGGAAAAATACAATACTCTAGGTAACAGTACTTCCATCTACATCTGGCAGTAACAAAATTAAGACTTCTGTCACATTTCTTGATGGACAGAATTCAAGGACATCATTCCTGTCACTCAAAATAAGACTGTAGCTTTCTCTGAATAGGCATTTGTTTTGTTTTAGCTGTAACCTGAGGCATGATACTGACCAGGTCCATCAGGTGTTTTATTGTAGATAATATCATTTCTGCTGATATGACCCCAGGTTTGACAATCCAGAGCATTATTATAATTTGATACTAAATTTTGTATAGAAAAAGACTTCCTAGCTGTATAAAAAAATTCCCTTTGCTACCAGTACAATTTTATTTACTTGATCATTGTGACAGCATTAACTGCCTTCAGGTCCTTTCAGTTTCTCTTGATAAGTGTTTTTTCCCCAATACTTGAGAGAATTCTGTCAGATGGCACTGAGAAGAACCGAGGGGTGTGAAGGTAGACCTAGCAATCCAGAAAACAGAAAATACTACAGATAAAAATCAAAGTAACAATCTGCAACTACACTGCACAGTCAAGCACTCCAAAATGCAAAGGTATGTACTTCAGGAAAATTTAATTTGTTATGGTTGGTCTCATTGCTATTGTCAAATCATTTGGCAATCCTCAAAAAGAAAAAAAAAAACAAACCAACAGATGGTAAAAAAAAAAGCTATGCCTAAATACATAGTTATGGCATTAAAAGACAGATACCCCAACTCCCTTTTTTTTTTAATAAAGAGGGTGTGTATATGCATTATGATACTGTATTTACATGACAACAGACTACTACTTCCATAGAACCCATTTAGGTTACTTAACACTGAATCCA